>NW_028319048.1:1723333-1874166 GCF_062004578.1 Staurois parvus
TGTTACTTTTCCAACTAGTCATGCATCTATTCATCTACGGACAGGGGTTTCCTCCACTGGGACTGGTGGATTGGGACTGACACTCAATGGCTGCGGGTAGAACTTGCTGCAGGGCTTGTAGTGGAAAGGTATGCTGATAGGGAAGCTTCAGTCCCTCTCACAGTGAATATTTCTCTGAATTCTCGTTAACTTTTTTTGCTAAATTAATCTGGTTGCTAAGAATGAGTTTGGGGCACTCTTCACCTCTGCTGTTGTATGGGATAAGCAGTAACATGATCTATGGCTGAAGTTTTGATAAGTGGCCCCAGGCATCTGGAGGCAGCCACATATTAGACTTACCTTTGCCCTGTGAATTGTGATCACCTTATTTAATGCCTTCAGGTACACTCAGTGTCAGTTACATCCATTAGTATACAAGTAGGTGACACTATGATATGCAGCAGATCAATACTCAGCAAATTGAAGGCCCTCCATAGCCAGCAGTTGGACTGCAGCTATTTGCACACACTTGTAGGCAGGCTGAGGTTCCAGCTGGCTATTTACACTGGCCAGTCAGGAAGCGTTAAGTATGTTCCCAGGTTTTCTGTATGGTGGGTTTTGCTGGGTATGGCCCAGGTATGATATAAATAGGAAAATGAGGGTCCGCACCCAGGAGATAAAGTCTAAGCCAAAAAAAAAGGGGAAAAGAACAAGGGATTGCCAAAGTCAAATGGGGCCCAGAGATGCAGGGAATGGAATGCTGCCATGCTGTCATCAGAGTCTGGAGGACCAGAGAATTGCTGAAATCAAAGTTTAACCCCACTATGGATTCATCAAATTATGGATTTAATCTAAGCAGGTATGCTGGGGCAGCCACAAGCCTCTAGCTAGGGACTAGGGATGCTAGGGGAATGTCTGAACTTTATTATGAACTCTTACTTGTGATTGCCATCATGTTATTGTATTCTTTAAATAAAGCTTTTGAAACTTTGCCCTTGCCTGGTCTGATGTTACTAAAGGGGTGCAATGTAATTAACCGGCACATATTGTCTACAGCTCGGGTCACTAAACACATTGGGGTATGAAGACGTCACTACAAGAGTTAATACAGCATGCAGATGCAGTGGTGACCAAGGGTAATAAAGGGTTCACATGAAGTCTGTCATTAAGTGTGTAGATGTGTCAGGTGAGATAACCATTGGCAGTGAGTGAGATGTTCAGCAGCGATCTGTCTCCCATAGCAACAGGAGCAGATCTGTACCACCGGGGCCCACATCCTGTACACAGGTATAGAAGACAAAGAGTTAAGTGAAGTGCACACACCCCATACCATTCCTGGGAGTGAGATAGTGGTGATACACTAGACCGCTGGAGGGGACATTGGCTCTGCATGTCCCTCTAAGTGTTGGTGTATATTACATCAAGAGAGTTTACTGGAGTTCATTCATGTTTGTCATCTACTGGGTCATGAGTATGGTTTAAGTGTCCACCCCCATGATGGGATTCGCGCTGGCCTCTTGCCTTTGAAGTCCCTGGGAGGACTTACATGCCTGTTTTTATTCGCTGTTTGTGAGTACCATTCTTTTACTAAATAAATTTGGTTACTGAGGTAATGCGCAAGGTTGGTGCCCTTCTTCTTGTTTTACTTCACAGTTCTGTTCGGGCTTCCCCAGCCTTGGTTTGGAGCTGCACGACCTTGTATGCCCCGGTGGTTGTTTTGCTGGGATTTGATCTACTCACCACCGGCCTGGGTCCCGGAGCGCAGGAGAAATTGCATTTAGTCCATTAAGTAAAAGTACCCCATGTGTAAAGTAGTGACCCTGCCTAGCACAGCCCAGAAGAACCCCCCTCAAGGAAGTCCTCTCATGATGTTTGCCTCATGGTAAATATGCCCCTGGGAGCATGGAGGATGTGATGGCTTCTTCCGAGAGTGCCATCAAATAGGTTAATGCATTCATGTTTCCACTCTCTCATGTAATGGGTTTAATGGACCGTAGTGGCTATATTATATTTCAATTGAAGGAGATGTATGTAGACTGTACCCATTCTTCAGAGGCAGGGATTCTGCAGAGTGTAAAGTCAGTGCTCATTCCAACAAATTGGCTCTGCCAATCTCATTATTATGATTTCAGTAAGGGTCTTTACTACAGAAGAGGAGGGATTCAAAGTAACCCTAAAACATTAGGTACCACAGACAGCCAGGATTTGAGGGCCTTTATGAAAGAGACCTCTCTTCCAACCCGTATGGCTTTACCCAACATTTAAATTGTATTTGCCCTTGTAATCGTCCCAGTTGGGGTGGACAGGCCAGGTGACATACTGTCAGGAATGGACTTGCCAGTAATGGTGGGACTCACCTGCCTTGTGGGCTGCAGTACCAGGGCTGGCCAGCGGGTGCTCTCAGCAATCAGAGACTCAACCCTGTAGTCAGCCAAACACCTGAAGCTGATTACGGAGGTGTATTTAAGGGATGGCCAGACCTGCAGTCTGTGCCTTGGTGTGTGTTTTTCTATGGGCCCCTGTATCTTGTTACCTGCGTTCCTGTTCCTGCCTGACTGACTCGTTGCTGACCCTGCCTGATCCTGACCTCTGCTGACTTCTCCTGTTTGATCCCTGGCTTGTGACCCCGACCATTCTCTGCCTGACCCCCTGTACCTACCTGCCCATTAGTTGCTGTACCCGGCTCGTGACCTGACTACTCTCTGCCTGCTCCTCCTGTTCCTACCTGCCCTATTGTTATTGACCCAGGCCTGCCTGACTACGCTTGCATTGTATGTATTGTTATCTGTGGGTGGTTTGGTTTGGTTCATTTGCACTGTGTTTTATGTTTTAGTATTGCACTGCGTTTGTATTGTTGGTATTAATAAATTATCTTGTTTATCACATATCTGAAGCCTGCGTTTCCCTGCGTCAGTTCACATACCTCTGGTCATACCCCCGGAGCCCTGACATTACACCAAGGCCAATCCTGACCAGAAGTGGCACAGGGAAGCCATCTTGGCTTGTTGCTGGGAAGGATGGATATTGATGAGGTTGTGTATCTCTGCTAGTGTTTGATGACAGAGAATATGCTGATCAGACTCTGAGGGAGTATCCCCGGGATGAACTGCTAGAATGTATACGAATCGCTCATTGCCTAGTAGATCAGGGCACAGAATTCTCTGAGGTGCAGCCATTGATTCAGGTTTGTGCTGAATTGGTTTCATCTGGTACCCCCGAATGCAGGGATGAATTTTTGCCGCCATTTAGTGCCGACCAGGTAGAGTCCCTGGTATGGTTATTAGAGGATGATGTGGATTGCTTCTTGGAGCGTTATTCTGCATGTTCACCACAGATACTAAGAGATTGTATAAACGCAGTGCAGTCTTTGACCAGACAGGCTTTGTGTAAACTCAGCTTTGTTCAACCCATACTTCAGACATGGACAGATTTGTTGCACCCAGCCTCAGTCAGCTTACAACATCATTCCTCCACTCAAGGCACTCTTCCTGCATCCCCGACAGCACCCCCAGTGACTGCCCAGTATACTCTAACTACCACATACCAGTCCTCTGCTCCCACTCGCTGCACCTATCCTTTCTTTAACCCTGTAAAGAAGTCCTCTGTAGCAACTGCTCCCTCCTCTGTTCCATCTTCCAGCTTTTCTCTGTCCTCAGCTGCTCCATTCGTTTGCAGACCTGCGTTTACTTGCAGTGCTCCAGTAGTTAAAACCAGAAAAAAGCGAAAATTCTTTCCAACCAATACCATCCTGCCAGTATCCAAACCGGTGAGCCTGCCGTCTGAGAACCTGCCTTCCGTGGTTCAGCCTGGTGCCTCAGCACCCGCACTTCAGCCTGATGTCTCTACCCAGCCTGATGTCTGTACCCAGCCTGATGAACTGATCCAGCCTGATTATCCTATCACGCCTGATGACCCAGTGCCCGCTGTCGAGCCAGACGATCCAATGCCTGATGACCCAGTACCCGCTGTCATGCCTGGTGACCCGATGCCCGCTGTCGAGCCAGTCAATAAAATGCCTGATGACCCAGTGCCTGCTGTCGTGCCTGGTGACCCGATGCCCGCTGTCGAGCCAGACGATCCAACGCCTGATGACCCGATGCCCGCTGTCGAGCCAGACGATCCAATGCCTGATGACCCAGTGCCCACTGTCATGCCTGGTGACCCGATGCCCGCTGTCGAGCCAGATGATCCAGCGCCAGATGACCCGCTGCCTGCTGTCGAGCCAGATGATCCGGTACCTGATGACCCGGTGCCCGCTGTCGTACCAATTGACTCAGAGGCCACTGTCGTGCCTGGTGACTCGGTGCCCACTGCCTTGCCAGATGACGCGGTGCCCGCTGGCGAGCCGAATGACCTGATGCCTGGTGACCCAGTGCCCGCTGTCATACCTGGTAACCCGATGCCCGCTGTCGAGCCAGACAATCCAATGCCTGATGACCCAGTGCCCGCGGTCATGCCTGGTGACCTGATGCCCGCTGTCGTGCCTGATGATCCGGCGCCCACCGCTCTGCCTGGGGGCCCGGCGCCCGCCACTCTGCCTGGGGGCCCGATGCCTGCCGCTCCGCCCGGGGGCCCGGTGCCTGCCGCTCCGCCCAGGGACCCGCCGCCCCTCCTGGGGGCCCGCTGCTCCGCCTGTGGGCCTTGCACCCGCCGATCCGCCTGGGGGCCCGCCGCCCCGCCTGGGGGCCCTGTGCCCGCCGCTCCTCCTGGGGGCCCTGTGCCTGTCGCTCCGCCTGGGGGCCCGGTGCCTGTCGCTCTGCCTGGGGGCCCGGTGCCTGCCGCCCCGCCTGGGGGCCCTGTGCCTGCCGCTCCTCCTGGGGGCCCTGTGCCTCTGCCCGGAGTCCAGCCCGATGTGCCGCTGCCCGGAGTCCAGCCCGATGTGCCGCTGCCCGGAGTCCAGCCCAATGTGCCAGTCTTTGATATCCCGCCAGTTACCAGACCCGGGCGGTGGAACATTTTGCCCAGCTAGGACTGTTTGGAGCGTCCTGAGGCCACTCCTTGAGGGGGGGGGTACTGTCAGGAATGGACTTGCCAGTAATGGTGGGACTCACCTGCCTTGTGGGCTGCAGTACCAGGGCTGGCCAGCGGGTGCTCTCAGCAATCAGAGACTCAACCCTGTAGTCAGCCAAACACCTGAGGCTGATTACGGAGGTGTATTTAAGGGATGGCCAGACCTGCAGTCTTGCCTTGGTGTGTGTTTATCTATGGGCCCCTGTATCTTGTTACCTGCGTTCCTGTTCCTGTTCCTGCCTGACTGACTCGTTGCTGACCCTGCCTGATCCGGATCTCTGCTTACTTCTCCTGTTTGATCCCTGGCTTGTGACCCCGACCATTCTCTGCCTGACCCCCTGTACCTACCTGCCCGTTAGTTGATTTACCCGGCTCGTGACCTGACTACTCTCTGCCTGCTCCTCCTGTTCCTACCTGCCGGTTGTTATTGACCCGGCCTGCCTGACTACACTTGCATTGTATGTATTGTTATCTGTGGGTTGTTTGGTTTGGTTAGTTTGCACTGTGTTTATGTTTTAGTATTGCACTGCGTTTGTATTGTTAGTGTTAATAAATTATATTGTTTATAACATATCTGAAGCCTGCGTTTCCCTGCGTCAGTTCACATACCTCTGGTCATACCCGGAGCCCTGACACATACATGCTACACTTGTGGCCATTATTGCCATTTTGCTCAGAAATGAGCAGAGAAATGTATGGACTTTATGATTTTCTCCCAGTTGTCTGTTTCTTACTTTGCCATGGCAGTGACAAATTTGACATGTCAGCTGAGGTTGTGGACAGACCTGCATTCTCCACCAACTAATAAGTAAATCATCAACCTCTGCTCATGGTGAAAAGTTTTGAAAGTACATTTAGAAGAGAAAAGTTAAAAAGTAAAAGTAAAGTTTAGAAAGCAGAGAGATTCATGCACATGGCGGTTCTGATATCCAGAACCGCCATGTGCATGAATCTCTCTGCTTTCTAAACTAAAGTAAGTATACCAAGGATTTAAGGGGAGGCTTTTAAGCTTTAATCCTGGACTGTTATCATGTGGGACCCCCAAAGCACAAACTCATTCACTGAGAAATTTCCACCATATCAACAATTTGAAGAGATGTTCATTTCTGTTATTTTGGAACACCTTATCAGTGGGACTGCGACCCCCACAGAGCTAAAAAATAGTTTTTTGCTTCAGATTCGTTCATTACAGTAAGTTAATCATTTTGTTTTGTCATATTCGTTATGTTCAAATGATTTGTTTTCAGAATTTGTTTTGTATATTCGGATTTGTTTCTTATATCCGTTCAATTTAGTTCAAATTCAAAATATTATTTATTTCAGATTCATTGAAATGTGTTACTATTGTGATTTGGAAATGCCGATACATTCAAATAGCCGAATTACAAAAATCTTGAACAAATTTCAATTCGTAATGAAACAAACTGCAAATGTCTAACCCACACGCTGACATGCCTCGCTATAGAATATATGGAGTATAACTGTATCTACAATTTTAGAAAAACAGGACGTTCCAAGAATGGGGAACAACAAAATGTTCTGAACATCTCGCTGCAAAGACATTCTAGCAAACAAACACTTTTTTTTGCAAAGAACCTAACATTAGCATATAAGCACGTTCTATTGTTATTTACTCATTAGATGTCAGGACCAGGATATGACCCCTCAAGATCTGCTGCATCTGGCAGTAGCTCCCCTTGTTCAGCCACCTGGGATGCTGGACAACATCTTGCTTGAATCTTAAGATAATCTTGCCCTTGAACATTGTTTCTTGTGACACAAAAGAACCATCTCTCCAGCGCTCCAAAGGGATCGACACTGGAAAGCAGACAATGGGTGAGAGATTCAGAAGTGCAACTAGCCTTGGAACAGGTCTTGGTGGTGCAGCCCTCCTGTGATTGGGGGATCAAACCGCAAACTAGAAAAAGAAGCACACAGTGGGCTCAAACACCAAGCGCATTATCCAAGGTTTATTTAAAAACATAAAAAAGCGATAACATACTCACAAACATGGAAGCATAAAGGCCTATAAAGCCACTGAGATGACCCAACATGGTAGCAGAGCTCAGAGCTCTGAGGAAGGGGACACGTCCCCGAAACACATCAGCAGGCTAACTTCAAAACCAGTTGGGAACTCTGCTACCACGTTGGGTCATCTCAATGGCTTTATAGGCTTCCATGTTTGTATGTTATCGCTTTTTAATCATTTTTAATAAACCTTGGATAATGCACTTATTGTTTTTTGTGAATCTTGAACTCCTTGCTCCTCCTGTGAACCTCCTATTTAAGACATGCCTTTGCACTTCCTGTTTGCCAGATTATTGAGATAACTCCAGCCAATATCTTGCTCCTTTTACTCATTCTGCCATCCATATCTTTGCTACCACTTGTTAATGATATTTGGCTGGTTCCTTGACTTCGCTTTTGCTTAATCCCAACCTCCAATCATTTTTACTGACCTTGACTTGATCCTCGTCTACACTTCTGTCTAATCTTAACCTTCAGCCACTTGTTACTGACCTTTGGCTTGTTTTCTTTCTACGCTTCTGTGATCCCTAACTGCTACATCTGCATTTGGATCCTGGCTTACTCACCTCCTGGTGGGGCGATCCTGAAGAATAAAACCTGATACTAATATGTAGCAAAACCCATCCCCACCATCAGGAGCTCTGGTGAATTGTGGCTAGTGCTTAGATCTCACACCTCAGGTAAGCCCGTGTCATCTGCCAGGATGATCTGCTCATATATTTATCCTGCTGGTCACTGGGAATCTCTCAACTGCTATGGTTACTGGTGTTTGATTCTGACCTGTAGATATATACTATATTTCCTTTTCATTCTCTCAATGTATGTCAAGACGGGTGTTTGTATTCTCCACCAGGGGCCCATGTGACAGGGTGACAACACAAGAGAGCAATTGGGAGACAGTAACAGAGCTGTGTCACACTATTACAGGAAATAGCTAGACAAGGACATTCATGGCAGGATCACCAGGAATTATTTTAATGTGAGATGCACAGTTGAAACATTTGGAAACTATATTTGGAATAAAATTAACAAGTTAGAGATTTTATCAGTTGAGTTTATATCTACATTAAAATATATCACATTGAATACAAGTCTGTCTATAATTCTATATAACATGCTCATCACAGCCGGGTATGAAGTGATCTGCATCCTTTGGACAATATATATCGATCTGATCGAAGAAAAAGGTTCTTTTTCTTTGAAAATGTTGGTGGATTGAAGAGAGGTAAAGATGTGACGTGCCCTACAGCAGCTAGGGGAAATATCAGGCTGGGGACTGGTTTTTCCACATTTCACCATTCACGATTGTTATTCTTGCAGATCAGAAGAAAGTTTAAAGAACAAAAACCCTTTAATGATCAGCAAACGTGGCAGTCGGAGAGGTGCACACAGGTAAGCCGAAGCGGGAGGGTACAGCGGTTGGGAAGCCATTATGGATGGTAAGCACCGGCTGATTATTTTCATGTTATTGTTGAAGCTCCAGAAGTCTGGTGAGCCCAGATTGTAGTTTAGAGGAACAATGTATTCTTATGTAAATCAGATGAGACGGTAACTACAGTAAGTAGATGGGAAGCCAAGCCAGTAGTAAGTCTACGATGTCTTTTAAGGAAGAGCTTATCATCCGCCCCCCCCCCCCCTACCTGTGTAGCCGGGTTATTCCCCAAAAGTATACTCACAAATCTGGCAATCCAGGGTGTTCCTTAGGGATCTGTCTCTTCACCACAGTAAACATCCCATCTTGTCCTGATATCTCCAGGGGGGCTGTTTCTTTGGAGTCATGAGCTGTAAGTTACCCTGGGCCACCTAGGATGTGAACAACGGTAGCATCGGTCTTTAAGAACTAGGCCAGAAATAATGACGTGCAGGGAGGGGGTCCCTGTGTTTATACCTCCCCCCCAAAAAATTACAATCATTTTGGAGAAGGAGGGGCTGAGAAAAAGTCTGTAAACTTGCTAGGAAGAGTAAGGCTGCCCTTTACTGTTGATGTAAATTGAAGAACATTTAGTTTGCTCTGTGTACTGTGTATCAGGGCTGTAGATAGGAGGGTGTTACCAATCCCCCTGTATAGGGCCCAGGCAGCTGGGTGAATCAGATGTAGGCAGGGAGGGTGATCGGCACAGAGCGGGGGATTACTGGAACCAACCCCCTGTATGGCTTTCTCTGCAGCAGCTGAAAGCTGGATTCTCCTCTTCCTCCCGCTGGTTTTCAGCTGCTGCAGAAAAAGCCATACAGGGGGGTGTTCCAGTAATTTCCCTCCCCCCCCCGCCACACCAATCACCCTCCCTGTGCACCATACAATTCCCTCTGCTGTCCAGGCCCCCCCTGTGTGCCCCCTACCCCTGCAGTGGTGCCGGCTTCCCTCCTCTTCTCCCTACTGGCAGCTTCAAGCACACAATAGGATCCTTCAGGATGCAGAATGGGGGAGGGGTCCTGTAAATATGCCACACTTTAGTAGAGAATAAAATACAAAGCGCACCAACCTTGAGCATTAATTCAGTAATTCCTAAATTTATTGATAAATTATACTCACAAGAGTAGCAGTAAAAAAGGCAAATAACATCCAAAACCAAACAGAGGGTTAGGAGACACGTACAAGTCCCATCCGGAAGGGAGATAAACTCTTGGTCAAGTTGACGCGTTTCAGAGCCGCACAACCTTTGATCAGTGTTGGATGAACATTTATCATTTTATTCAATTGGCCTTCTTCTGATCTGGGTCCCTGAGCACAGGAGGTGCTGGATGTGTGTCCAATATGTCACACTTACCAGCCCCTTCCATTCCTGAATCCATACTAGCCAAATACTCGCGGAATGACAGGCACGTGCCAGCAAGTAAACATGGGAGCGTGGTGACCCATGATGTCCCGGGTGAGCAATCTCCCTATGAAGTCATGGAAAGCGGTCTCAGAGCAACATCTCTCGATGATATCTGTCATGTTACGTGTTTTTTTTCATGTTTGTGTGGGTCGTGAGGGGCCTGGTATGCTTCAAGAGGGGATGTGCTTGCTTGCCTCCCCCCCTTTCCTGGCCTGCCAGGCTGTATGCTCAGATAAGGGTTTAGTATGGATTTTAAGGAGAACACCATGCCATTTAAAAAAAAAAAAAAATGTTGTGGGGTTCCCCTCAAAATCCATACAAGACTTGATGGGCCTGGTATAGATTTGAAGAGGGGGGAAGTTATAACTTTTTCTCAGATTCATTAAAATTTGTTACTATGTACATTTGGAAATTCAGATACATCCAAATATTCGGAAATCTAATTTTCATCCGAAAACTGAATCGTTATGAAACAAAACACACATGTCTAGTGGTCCCCCCCCCCCCCACATGGGCTTCTAAAAGAACATTGTAAGTGACATGATCCACTGTGGTCATCAGTAAACCCGCCCAGGAAATGTCATGTAGCCAATGCAGCAATGCACATAGACAGGAAGGGGCTTTATAGAGACTGCAGACAATCAGCAGCACTGAGATGGAACAAAGGATTAAAAAAGGTGGAAAGCAGGAATTTATGACAATTGTTTATCATATGCAGTGCACAGAGCAAGCTATGGGGGACATTTACTAAAACTTGTGTAGCTGTGCATGATAGCCAATCAGCTTCTAACTTCAGCTTCTTCAATTAAGCTTTGGCAATAAATCCTGGAAGCTGATTGGTTTCTATGCAGAGCTGCACCAGATTTTGCACTCTCCAGTTTTAGTAAATAACCCCCTAAGTGTCATCCAAAATGGTTTACATTGAATGATTGTGTGGCGTTATTATTCTTTTTGTACTGTATCAAGTAATTATCTTTAACAAATTGATTAACATTTAGAACAAATTTTGCCCAGCAAAATGGCATTTCAATTCAGTTTCGGAAGAGAGGAACACCACCAGTAGAATTTAGACTCTATAAATAATGTTCATCCTCCTTGCAGCCATCGTAGGAAGCCCCATAAATGTAATATGAGGAATTAGCACCATGAGATTACATTGCCATTTTCTATACACTTTACAGAAATCATGGAGAACCGTCTTTATTAGGAGCCGATGGTGAGATCCAGGACTTCAGGAGTCTCCTTGGATAAGAAGGGAGATGTGTCAGAAGAAGGGGCTGGTTGGGATCTTCTCCAGAGAACCTGCCAGCTGCTATGATTGGCTGATTGATTTACTCCTGGATTCATCCCTTGTGAGAGATGTCCGTCGCATCTACATCTCAAATACAACCTGGAACCTCAGACAGGAAATACGCCAATGTACGTTTGGTATTCTCTACCACACCAAGAACAGAGGAAGAATTAATTTCACCGATGTCACCGACTCTTTGTACGATGAGGAACTGAAGGCTCTATCAGACATCCTAGGTGAAAGGACTAAGATTTCTTGTAAACTTTATTTGTGATGATCGCTGTACTTATAATCTTTCTCATCTGCTAAAAGGAGTCTAAACTTCCTTCTGTAAGATGGTGACTACAGGGGGACACCACAGGGATGAGGACGAAACATGTCCTTGACCAGGGCCACCAAGTGTCTTTCACCAACATACTTCTACAATAGATCTCAGGCTATTTGTGTGTTTAACAAAACATTTCTGTCTTTATTTATACTAAGTTGAGCCAAGAACAGCTTGACACTGTTACCCAGACATCATGGAGTCAAGGAATGACAGAGTCAGGAGCATATGAACAGGGGTTGCAAGGGTCACAATTGTAACCCAGCCCCATGCCCAGAGGGCCTGTGAAGCTCCTGTTCATCTGGAAAGGAGGGGCAATGGGGGTGGCATTTAGAGGGTCCAATCTCCTTCAGCCTTTTAGGGGATGCAGGAGGAAAATGGAGTGGATCGGTTCCTCTCTATGCTGCCCCACCGCCTTTCCTATCTACCTCCTGTTGTGATGTGATCAAGCCCCTCCCCCCCAGTGCTAACAGGTTCCCCCCTCCCCTCTCCCGTCGCCTACTGCATGGGATCAGAATGGAAAGTGGGGAAGGGGCCGGTAAATGTGTAATTTACTGTCCCTTCCTTGATTTAACGAATAGTCAGTGATCTGTACTGATCGCTGATTCTGTTCATTCACACAGTAACAAAGGCATAGAGAACTGTTTCCTTTTCTTCACTTTGTGAATGAATAGGAAACCTCTGTACAGAGCTATTCCTGTCCATTCATTCTGTATAGCTGAGGCTGCAGAGACAGAGACTGAGGGCTGTGCCATCAATCTCCTCTCTCTGTCTCAAAGGTGGAACATCAGAGGTCTGTTTAGACCCCTGATATCTCACCAAATCCCCCAACAAAATGACAAAAAAATAAAAAATAAAATAACAAAAATGTAAAAAACTACTGACAACAGTTGCCTGAACTAGCAGGGTCATAAAGGTTGTACTTGTGACCGGGCCCTGGCATTCCACCACCGTGGGGGAAGGGTTTCAGCCAGGGGTCAGGGGGCCCTTTATGGTTTCTTGCATGAAAGGCTCTAGTTACCCCTCTGCATGGAGTATGTACTGTATAGACAATAAAGCTCTGCTACACAGATCTGTGCAATGTAATAATACAAAACTGATCATCAATAAGGCAATCATTTCCCCACAGGGAGGAGGAATGTGATTGTGGTGATCGATGATGTGGACAGCGCCAGTGATGAAGAGAAGGAGAGGATTCTGGAATGTCAGCCAAGTATAAAGCGATTGGCCCAGGAACTCATCCTTTTTGGAAAAGAGGAGAATAAAATGTTCATTAACCAGATAAACACAAATGAATCTTGGAAAAAGCATCAACAGATCCAACACATCATCCGAGGTAATGAATTCATCTATGTTATGTTGATGTTTCCCTCCTCAGAAGAGCTTACACTCTAATGCCCGCACCACAATCATAGAAACACACGGACCAGCTATGGCCATATTTGTGTTTCATGTATTAAATCTACTAGTATGATTTTGGCCCTATGTATTGGGGAAAAGTGCACGGCTACTTGGAGTCTGCAGTGGAAGAGCATGTGACAGGGTGACAACACAAGAGAACAATTGGGAGCAAGGGCAGACTGACCATTTGGAAACTCGGGCACTGCCCAAGGGCCCGGGGTCAGTAGGGGGCCCCATGAGATGCCCCTGGTACATTTTTCATAGGCTTTTTTGAGTTTAGGCAAGGACACAGGGGCCCCATGATCCCCTATTGCCCGGGGGCCCCATGAGTTGTCAGTCCACCCCTGATTGAGAGACAGGAACAGAGTGTTGTCAGCTTGTAACAGGAAGTGCCTGAACTAGTCAAAATCACCGGGATTATTTAGTGAAAGTTATAGTTTAGAAAAAAACAATAAAATTACTTTTTAAATTGAATTAACATATTAATCAGGGCTTTTCTCAGCTGTAACTTCCCCCACCTCTGTCTCCGCCCCTCTGCTCCCCGCTCACCGATATCACTTGTAAAGGCAGAAGTCCGGCTTCTGTGCTTACAAGGGACAGCTTGTCCCCCAGTGGATCCCATAGATCTGATCTCCTGAGTGGCTGCCACTGAGTGCAGAATGGGGACAAAGGAGATACAGGTGCAGTGCGGATACCGACACCCCCACACAATGATCTACCTGCAAGTGAGAGAGGCGGAGCCACCTACAGTGTGGGAGGAGTTACTAGATCCAACTGGGTGCTTGAGCTTAATACAGCAACAAAGGTAAGATGTGGAAGATGGAGGGGGGAGAAGATGGGGGCAGTGGGGGGGGGGGTTTGTATGCAGAGGTCAGAGATGATGAGGGGTGAAAGTAAGATGTGGATGGGGGATGCAGAGGTAAGTAGCTGCGGAAGAAGGTCCAACTCTGCACTCTGTATGTAACCCCCCCAAACTGTCTCACCCACCCTCTCATACCACTTCACCTACCTTCCAGACCGCTCCACTTACCCCCCCCCCCCCTCCATACCACCTCATTTACAACCCCAAACTTCTTAATCTACTCCATACTGCCTCCCCCTCTCCCTCATACCACTTCACCTACCTCACATATTGCCTCATCTACCCCCCAAGCAGCTTCACCCCATCCAAACCACCTCACCTACCTCCAATACTACCTCACCTACCTCCTCGTACCACTTCACCTACTCCACGTATTGCCTCACCCATCCCCTCATACCGCTTCACCTACCTCCTCATACCAATTTACCTACCCCCAATATTACATCATTGATCCCATACTGCCTCAGTCATCCCCTCATACCACTTCACCTTCCACTCATATCGCCTCCCCTACCCCCCCATACTGCTTCACTTACCCCCCATACTGTCTCTCCCACCCTCTCATACCGCTTCACCCCCCATACTACCTCACCCACACTCTCATAGCACTTCACCTACCCCAATACTGCTTCGCCTAACCCCTCATACCAATTCCCCTACCCCCCAATACTACTTCATTGACCCCATAATGCCTCACTCATCCCCTCATACCACTTCACCTACCCCCCATACCGCTTCACCTATCTGCTCATACCAATTTACCTACCCCCAATATTACTTCATTGATCCCATAATGCCTCATTCATCCCCTCATACCACTTTACCTACCCCCCATACCGACTCACATACCCCCCATACTGCCTCATCTACCCCCTCATATGACTTCAAAAACCTTCAATACTGCCTCACCCACCCTCTCATACCACTTCACCTACCCCTCCATACGGCTTCATCTACCCCCTCATACCAATTCACCTACCCCCAATACTACTTAATTGACCCCATAATGCCTCACTTATCCCCTCATTCCACTTCACCTACCCCCCATACCGCCTCACCTACCCCTCATAACACTAACCTCCATATTGCCCCACAGAACCCCATACCGCCTCACCCACCTTCACATACCACTTCATCTACCCACTATATCGCCTCACCTACCCCCTATACCAAATCACCGATCCCCTCATACCACTTCACCTACCTGCAAATTGCTTCACCTACCCCCCCATACCTCATCACCTATCCCTCATACTGCCTCACCCACCCCCTCACACTACTTCACCTATCCCACATACCACCTCACTTACCCTCCATACTGCCTCATTTACCCTCTCATACCACTTCATCTACCCCCCCCCCCCATACTGCCTTACCCACCCCCAATACTGCCTTACCTATCCCCCCATAGTTCCTCACCTACCCCCCTATGCCGCTTCACATACCCTGATATTGCCTCACCTACCCTCCATACCATCTCACCGACCTCCCATACTACCTCACCTACCCCTCATACCACTTCACCTACCCCCCATACTGCTTCACCCCCTCTATACCACCTCACCTTCTCTCTTCCAGGTATAGCACCTCCCTCTATCCCTTCCTAATCAATGTGCCTTCCTGTCCCCCCACCTAACCCCCTCCCCAGGTTATAGCAACTCCCACCCATCTCCCACTCATTTCACCTCTCTCCTACTCACTTAAACCTTCCTCCCCAGTCAGAGCACCTTACACGCCTCATTCTGCCATGCTTGTCACACTGGAAATGTATTATTCTGCTGACAAACAGTCAATAATGAAACAATGCACTCCCTATGTGGCTGGCATCTTGACTGTCTTGTCTACTGATATCTGAACTCTGTGTCCATATAAGCCACAGCCAATATTCAGCACTATGAGAACCACCTCCAATATTCGTTGCACCACCCTTTTTTTCCGCATGCACACAGGACCACTGCTTTCAGAAACACCCCCATAGCCAACCTTACTGAGCAGTGTAAGAGGCACCATCTTGTGTTACTCTTGCAGTCTGAGATCTGACCCCCCCCCAGGAAAAGTCATTATCTACTGCCCTGCAGGGCTGTGCAGTGCAAGTGAAATACTCAGCTGTTTCAATGTGTCACTTCCTCACCGGCTGGATGCCCTCCATTGCTGGTCACTGACGTTCTCTAGAGTTTTCCTGTCATTGAGGAGGAGACACTTCACTTGTATGGTCTGGAAGGGAGCAACGCATGAAGTAGGTGAGCTTTTTCCCTGCTGTCTGCTGCAGCTGGATGGTAGTGTGACCAGGTCCTTATTAACATAATACTGTGAACCCTTTAAAAAAAAGGTGTTTGATTCATCAGTTCGACTCACCATGGATGGAAAAATGTACAGAATAATGAAAGACAAAAAGATGAAAGGTCGCTGAGTTCTCTGTATTGATTTCCTCTCTTTTCACCTTTTACAGCTCACAACAGAAGACTGTGGGTAAGTCATAACATTGGGTGACAACTTTTATCTGTGACATCACAGTGATGGCTTACTATTAGCCCAATACATGGTGACACGCAATGCCCACTGACCTATTTCTGGCCATGTCTCCATTAATAATGTACAAGTGTACAATCATTACTGCAATCCACAATACAGAGATGATGACTTTACATTATTGAGTGTCCAGACAATGATCCCCAATAACTTTGGGAAGTTGGAATTCTGTTACCCCGAATATGGCGTTGGGGTGATTTTTTTTGTAGCCCAAAACCTGAAATTGAGGCATTTTCCCATAACCTGATATTGAAGTAATTTCCTATACCTTAAATTCAGGGTGGTGTCCTGTAACTCATCACCTGACATTGGAGTGATATCCTATAACCCCAAAAGTGACATTGGATAGTTTTCTGTAACCAAAAACCTGAGATTGTGGTTGTTTCCTGTAACCCATTTCCTGATGTTGCAGTGATTTCCTATAACCCATCATGTGACATTGGGGCAGTTCCCTGTAATCCATAACCTAACATTGGGGTAGTTTCCTATAACCCATAATGTGACATTGGGGCAGTTTCCTGTAACTTGACATTGAGGTAGTTTCCTATAACCCTTCATGTGACATTGAGGTAGTTTCCTATAACCCTTCATGTGACATTAAGGCAGTTTCCTGTAACTCATAACTAAGGTTCTAAACCTTTTATTGATCATTCTCCTGGTCACCATTAGCAATGATCCACCTATGGCTGGGGATACTGCTTGTGAAAGGTCTTACATCTTCTCCATGGTTACAGGATAGACCTCTGATAGTCCAACACCTGAGGCCCATGTGATAAGGGGATCCAGATCACTTGCCTTGTGCTACATACGGTAGAGGAGATCAGCTCATTGCCAACAAGAGGGTGGCTTAATCCGCTATCCAGCACCGGCTCCAACCCAACCAGATTTGAACTAGTGTAATCTCACTTCAGGATCCTGTATCCAGTAATGTATACCTTCCATGAGATATCCACTGCTGGGTCCTCACAATGTGCAGTCACAACTCACACTCTCACAGATAGAAGGCATCCACTTGATTCACCAATATTCAGCCAGAGGCTCAGTACGTTTCCATTTTGTTTGTACTTGAGGTAGTCAATCAGTAACAGTCTTTAGTAATGATTAATCCCCAACACAGTGATACAGAACAGGTCCTCTTTAAGTAGGCCATGTACCTTCCATCACTCCGTATTGGGGGTTCCCATAATTGGGTTATAATAAATTGGTTTTAGTTCTTCAGTGCATCTCTCTAACCAGGCATCTTCATTCCCATCAGCCTACTGCCCTAACCAAGCTCCCCCTAGACCAGGTATCACTAAATGGTGGACTGAAGTCTGAAAACTGACCACATGACAGTAATTTCTGGACCGCGGCTCCACTCCTTCCTCCACCCCTCTGCTCCATCACCCCGCTGTCCCATCGCCCCTCCACCATCTTCATCTCCAAACAGCAGGTAGAAGGCAGAAGGTGCAGCATGTCAGGACAAAGGACAGGAGCTGCCCAAGTTAACAAATATGTGATCTGTTGCTAGGGGCAGCCCTAGCAACCAATCATCTGCCTGTTAACATAAAAAGTTGGGCAGCTCCCGCCCTCTGTCCGGACATGCTGCACCTTCTGCCTTCTACCTGCTGTGTAAGGTGGGATTGAAGGATTGTGATTGACAGGAGAAAATGTGATGTAAGGGAGGGGGCATTCACATAAAGGGGACCGGGTTGCAAAGAAGGAAGGGGGCTGTGAAAAGGACCAGGATACAAGAAAGGGGGCATGTGAAGGGGACTGGGGTACAAAAGGGGGGCTGTGAAGGGGACTGGGGTACAAAGAAGGGGGGCTGTGAAGGGGACTGGGATACAAAGAAGGGGGGCTGTGAAGGAGACTTGGATGCAAATAAGGGGGCTCAGAGGGGGACTGTGAAGGGGACTGGAGTTCAAAGAAGAGGGACTGTGAAGGAACTGGGGTGCAAAGAGAGGGGCTATGAAGGGGCCGCGGGTGCAAGTAGGGGAGATGTGAAGGAAACTCAGGTTCAAGTAAGGGTGACTGTAAAGGGGTCTGGGATACAAGGAGGGGGACTGTGAAAAGGTTGGGGTGCAAGTAAAGGGGGGCTGTGAAGGGAACTGGGGAGCAAGTTTGGATTGCTGTGAAGGGGACTGTGATACAAGAAAGCAGGGCTGGGAAGGGGGCTGGGGTGCAAGTTAGGGGGCTGTAAAGGGGACTGGGGTGCAAGGAGGGAGCTCTGTAGAGGAAACTGGGATACAAGGAAGGGGGGCTATGAAGGAAACTGGGATACAAGGAAGGGGATTGTTAAAGGGACATGGATGCAAGGAGGGGGCTACTGTGAAGCAATCACAGAGGACACTGATGAGAAGGGGAGGGGATTGTGAGGAAAGGAGAGGAGCTGTGATGTGAAGAGGGAATTGAGGGCATTGATGTAAATGGGGGGCTGTGATGTAAATGGGTACATTATCTGCGTATTAACAGTACTAACATATGTATGAATGAGTTGGATCCTAATAGAATAATTGAGTTATTATATTTATATTTGTTCTAGATTGGGAAAAGTAAGATAAATAGATTTTTTATAGTCTATGTGAATATACATATATATATCTTGGTTTTTTCTCTACATTCTAGCAACATGTGGTAGTAATTAGTCAAGCTTTCCTCCCCCATCTCCCTCCATCACTGTGGGTAAGAGCTAAAGTTTCACTAATAAGAGAATTGTAAGACTCTATTCATCACATCCAATTTCATCAGATAAACAGCGCCATTTTTAATTTTCCAAAGTATCTCAACACACCGATCTGAATGTTAAAAGAATTGCTGGCATTGTCTGGCAATTATTTATTTATTTTTTTAAACGTGGGGTCCCCCCCTTCCATACCAAGCCCTTCAGGTCTAGTATGGATTTTGAGAAGAACTCCCACAATCTTACAATCTAGGAGGGAGGGGGTAAAGGTACAGTAGGAAGTGGCTGAGGGGTGGGAGGAAAGAGGGAGAATGGCCATTAGGTGAGGGTGGGGTAGGCTTCCCTGAAGAGATGGGTTTTGAGGGAGCGCCTGAATGTGAAGAGGGAAGGCGACAGTCTGATGGATTGGAGCAGTGAGTTCCAGAGGATGGGGGAGGACCTGGAGAAGTCCTGCAGTCGTGCATGGGAGGAGGAGACCAGGGAGCAGGATAGAAGGAGGTCCAGTGAGGAGCGAAGGGTACAGGTAGGGCGGTACTTGGGGATCTGGTTGGTGAGGTAGTCAGGGGCAGTGTTATGAACGGCTTTGTAGGTCAGGGTTAGAAGTTTAAATTTGATGCGTTGGGCAATCGGGAGCCAGTGGAGGGAGAGGCAAAGGGGGGTGGCAGAGGTGGAGCGGGTGGTGAGGTAGATGAGTCTGGCCACTGAGTTCAGGATGGTCTGGAGCGGGGAGAGCCTGCACTTGGGTAGGCCGGTGAGAAGAGAATTACAGTAGTCAAGGCGTGAGATGATGAGGGAGTGTACTAGAAGTTTGGTGGTGTCAAGGGTGAGGAAGGTACGTATCTTGGCAATGTTGCGGAGGTGGAGCCTGCATGTGTTTGTGAGTGATTTGACATGCGGTTGGAAGGAGAGGTTCGAGTATGGGGTACATGCTACTGCTACCCATTCACAAAAGAAAATGTAGTGTAAAAAATGACAGGAGACAGTCTTTGACAAGTCCTTTATTAAATACAAAAACAAAAAATGTCTCCTGACGTAGATCCAACATCAATCATGATGCCCACCGCCATCCCCGACCCGAAAAAAGAAAAAAAAATGCTCCGCTCTCGATGTTGGCTCCCACCATCTGAGGGCTGTGCCAGCCTGACAGTTCTTAAATACTGTGATGACATCACCCCGCCCCCTTGCGACGTCATTATGCACTGTGATTGGCCAAAGCATTGCACCTGACCTGTGGTCAGATGCATTGCTTTGGCCAATCACAATGCCCTCTCAGGGTGCAGTGCATTGTGGTGCAGGAGAACAGCCCGCTGAACACCCTTACTGTTTGTGTATTTGCTGAACACACGAACGGCCGATCTTCCAATCAAACGAACGCTTGGCTCCAACATAGAGCCCAACACTATTTATACTGACAATGAATCCCAAAAGACTCCTCGCTGAGCAGATTATGTCTTGGCTGCCTAGTAATGGGGCCCCCGGACTCCTCTGTTGGGGGACATACACTCCAAATAAAAACTCAATATACCGACCTTTATCTGGACATGTGCAGAACAAATCATTTGTCTCATTTTGTTTCGATTTGTTGTTTAAATAATTTTGTTCCATTAAATTTGTTTTATTAGTTTCATTTATTTACACAATTTGTTTAACTTCATTTAGTTTTCAAATTCAATTGGATTTAATTCTAATTCAATTTGACCAAATTCGGAAAATTCGAATCGGCAGTTGAATTTGAATTGGCATTTGAGTTTGAATTTATTCTACTCAAAATTGTAATTTCGGAAGACTGTTAAATTCTTTCTATTTTGTTCTATTCTATTCAAATCTATTCAAATGTATTCTATACAAAATGCAAATAGTATTTCTATTCTATAGATTTCTATTCTATTTTCTATTCTAATATATTATATTGTTTTCTATTTTATTTTAATATATTCTATTCAAATTTAAATGTATTCAATTCAAAATTAAAATTTTGGAAGACAGTTACATTCTTTCTATTTTATTCCATTCTATTGTTTTTTCTATTCTATTCTATTCCATTCAATATCAGATTTATTGGATTTTCAGAAAAAATTATATTCTTTCTATTTTATTTTATTCTTTTTTCTATTCTATTCTTTTCTTTTTCAATCTATAAAATGCATCAAAAATGCACCGGATTGCATCAAAAATGCACTGGAATGCACATGTCCCTTTTGAATTGAAGAAAAAGAGGGGAAAAAATGTAACGGAACGCATCAAAAACACATCAGAACGCACCAAAAACGCACACGCAGAAATGCATCTGGACTGTGTTTCTATAGTGTGAACCGACCCTAAAAGATTTACCAAAATTTCAAGGAAATGGAAACTCCTCTTTGCTCACTCCTAGTTCTAACATTGACCTACAGCGTATTATAATGTATCATACACCGTGCATCACTCACTTGTATCGATTATACAACAACCCAACGTACAATAATACTTCTTCTTGTTTTTAGTGCAAAATATTAATGGAACCCCAACATCTGATGATTATAATATTGGCCTTCATTATGTATCTTCTTTTTATTATGATCATCGTACTGTTCGAGCTTGGGAAGCTGCAGAGCTCTGTGCCTCAGACTACAGCGAGTCCCCGGAATATCACCGCCAACACCACCGCCATAATATAAACCAACAGAAATGGCCACGGAAACTCCTACACTACTGAGCTCTGTATACTGTATATATATATATATATAGAATGGGTAACAGTTGGAGGAAAGCAACATAATAACAGTTACAATAGACATTCATTTCTGCTGTTTTGCAGCACATATAAAGCCTTGCTGTAGAACACGTGAGGATGAGTGCAGGCCATAGACGGTTTGTTTATCAGCCGATTTTTCATCCAAAAGAATAAGCGGACGATTTTCGTACTGTTAGTGGGGCAATGGCATCGACCGATTTTCGCGGTTCCTCCTCATTTCTTTTATCGGTCATGCTGGAAAATTTGTGAAAAACAGCAGATTTTTGCAATCATTGGTGGCAACAAAATGACCGATGTTTCGTTTTTTGGACGAAAAATCGGCCGATAAACGAACCGTCTATGGCCTGCATAAAGCTAGGCAAGGCTGGAATATTGTTCAAAAATATTAATTAAAATGTGTGCGCAATTTTCTGATGGTTAATGGGGACACATTGATGATCATTTTTGACTGTTGTGATGAGAAAAATCAAAGCCAAAAGATGCAAAATGTTTCTTTTTTCCTTTATGTGAATGAATACAATTCTGTTAAAGAGATCTCTAATTGTAATATGTACAGTATGTGCTAGGAAAGGTTTATTCCAGAATTAGAACTTTCATGTTTATGAAGATTTGTGCAAAATCATTATGATTTCAATGATTATGTATGTGTGGGTGTAGGATTATTACTCTTTTTTCTATGGTTGAACTGGACGGACTTTTGACTTTTTTTTCAGCCAGACTAACTATGTAACTATGTATAGTATAAAAATGTATGAAAGAACGATACAAACAAAGGTTTACGTAAAGCGCATGCAAAATTGTATTTATAAGTAGATTCTAACATATACGAGGGGTCTTCAAAATGTTTCCGCACTTTTATATATAGTATATATTATGTACATAAATGTAGGGTGACAGGTGGAGAGAAAAGAAAAAGATCCTCAGTAGAAGTCGTGGGTGCAAATATTTCTTTAAATCTAAACAAAAAAATAAAGAAATGTTTGTAATAACATATCCTGTATACGGTATATACCACACATGTTGAATTGGTTAATGCAAAGCTCAGAATCCTTTATCCATACAAGAGAAAGGGAAGATGGGAAAATATATTGTTGTAAACTTGCATGTTATACCTGATATTATATAAGTACCTGTAAAAATTAAAAAAGTAAATATATTAATGGATTTGAGGTGTTATGATTGGTTTGTTTCTAATTGTAACTTTTTCCTTTAGATGGCAGACTAAAATATTGTTCCTTTCCTTCCCATCCCCCGTCCCTTCCCTTCCCTTTTTCTCTTCCCTTACTTCCCTTCTATATCTCCTACTTCTCCCTTTCACTTCCTCTTGCCTTCCCCTTTTCCCTTCCTACTGCCCTCTCCTCCCCTTCCCTTTCTTTCTCTTCCCTTTCCCCTTCCAGTTCCCTTTACCTTCTTTTTTTTCCTTTCCTTTCCCCTTTCCCCTTTCCTTCTCATTTCCATCCCCTTCCCTTCCTTTGTTCATCTCTTTCAGATCCTTTTCCTTTACTTCCCTCCCCCTTCCTCTTCCCTTTCACTTTATCTTCCCATTCCCTTACTTCCCTTCTACATCTCCTCTCCTACCCCTCCCTTTCACTTCCTCTTCTCTTTCCCTTGTCCCTTCCTACTGCCCTCTCCTCCCCTCTCCTTCCTTTCTCTTCCCTTTCCCCTTCCAGTTCCCCTTTACATTTTCCTTTCCTTTCTCCTCCTCATCCCTTTCCTCTTCCCATCCCCTTCTCTTCCCCTTTCCATCCCTTTCCCGTCCCTTGCTCATCTCTTCTCCATCCCTTTCCTTTACTTTTCTTCCCCCTTCCTCTTCCCCTTCCCTTTCTCTTTACCTTTACTTTCCCCTTCCCTTCTTTTCCTTTTTTCATTCCCTTTCCCACTGAAAAGTAAAAATATCATTGTATTAGAACACTCTAGAGCAGGGGTCTCCAAACTTTCTAGACAAAGGACCAATTTCCTGTCCTTCAGATATTAGGGGGGGGGGGGCAGACTGTGGTCACTGGGAGTAGAAAAGGTCCCAATGTTAGTGGGGAAGAAAACAATGCCCCATCTTTAGTCAGTTGGAGGAATTGTGCCCCATTGTTGGTGCCAGTGAGAGGAAATGTGCTCCATCAGTGGGGTCATTGGGCCCCCCTTGATGGTGTCATTGGGAGAAATTGTGCCCCATCATTGGCGCCATTGGGAAGAATTGTGCCCCATCATTTGGTGTCAGTTGGGGGAATTATGCCCCATTGTTGGTATCAGAGGATGAAATAGTGCTCCAAGGGCCAAATAAAAGCAAGCAAAGGGCTGCATCTGGCCCTCGGGCCGCAGTTTGGAGACCACTGCTCTAGAGTCATCAGTAACTGACTTCTTCCTTTTACTTGCCTTTCATTGGAGGAAATTCTTTCAGCCACCGTGAGAAGATTTGGAATATTCAGTGCAGGCGTCACTGTAGCTCACCATTACAGGAGATATTCCAAGTACAGGTAACCATAGATGATGGAAGTGTTCTGGTGACTTTGTATCCTGCACAGAATTCCAGGATTATAAATACGGGAGTTATTACCCCGAATGTTCGGTGATGTGGGGTTCAGGGTCAGCTCTGATTATCAACACAGTCCCAGGAGACCTCGAATTGTGCTGATAATTAAACCGATGACTTTTTCCTTATTGCATTGCATTTTCTATACACTTATTGCTATTAATGAACTCATGAACTGATACAAGAAGATAAAGAACTCCAGTATGAGTGATAAATGTGTGTATTTTATATTGATATAGGCAGCAGCATTAGTTCTCTTGGGAAAGATGAGACACCCTTATACTGTGTTCTATGGTAAGGTGTCCTTATCCCGGGTGCAGAGGAGGAGCCATGTACCACACTTATCAGAATATACGACCAATAATACAACCATCAGTCCCTCCCAGGGGCAGACTGACAACTCCTGGGGTCCACGGGCAATAGGGGATAATGGAGCCTCTTTGTCCTCGCCAACAAAAGCCTATGAAAAAGCCAATGAAAGGTACCAGGGGCATCTCATGGGGCCCCCTACTGACCACGGGCCCTCGGACAGTGCCTGAGTGATTGAATGGTCAGTCCACCCCTGGTCCCTCCCCTCATGCCAGGGTACTAGGTGTAATCCTGGACTCCCATCTGTCCTTTCAGCCCCAAATCCAATCACTATCCAACTCTTGTAGACTTCACCTCCGCAACATCTCCAAGATACTCCCGTTCTTAACCTCGGAAACCACTAAGCAACCAATTCCCGTCCTTGTTATCTCTTGCCTTGACTATTGTAACTCCCTCCTCATTGGCCTACCCCATCGCAGGCTATCCCCTCTTCAGTCTATCATGATTGCTGCTGCCAGACTCATCCACCTTACTAACCATTCTGTATCAGCCACCCCTCTCTTCCATTCCCTCCACTGGCCTCCACTCAGTGTCCTCCACCCCTCTCTGCCAATCCCTCCACTGGCCTCCACACAGTGTCCTCCACCCCTCTCTGCCAATCCCTCCACTGACCTCCACTCAGTGTCCTCCACCCCTCTCTGCCAATCCCTCCACTGGCCTCCACTCAGTGTCCTCCACCCCTCTCTGCTAATCCCTCCACTGGCCTCCACTCAGTGTCCTCCACCCCTCTCTGCCAATCCCTCCACTGGCCTCCACTCAGTGTCCTCCACCCCTCTCTGCCAATCCCTCCACTGGCCTCCACTCAGTGTCCTCCACCCCTCTCTGCCAATCCCTCCACTGGCCTCCACTCAGTGTCCTCCACCCCTCTCTGCCAATCCCTCCACTGGCCTCCACTCAGTGTCCTCCACCCCTCTCTGCCAATCCCTCCTTTGGCCTCCACTCAATGTCCTCCACCCCTCTCTGCCAATCCCTCCACTGGCTTCCCATTTCCCAACGAATATAATTCAAAACATTAATAATAACATATAAACCCATTTATAACTCCGCCTCAAATTACATCACCAACCTTGTCTCTAAATATCACCCAAACCGTACTCTCCGCGCATGACCTCCTACTCTCTAGCTCCCTTGTCTCCTCCTCCCATGCTCATGTCCAGGATTTCTCCAGAGCCTCCCCCATCCTCTGGAACTCTCTACCCCAATTTATCAGACAATTGCCTACTCTGCTCAATTTTAGGCAATCTCTGAAAATCTCTTCAGGGAAGCCTATCCCGCACTCAGCTAATAATGGAATCTTCTACTCTTCCTACCAGTCCATCCCTCACAGTTACTATCTTTTGTACCACCAGCCCTCTTGTATTGAACTGTATTGTTGCTGTATTGTCTCTCGTTATATTGTAAAGTGCTGAGCAAACTGTTGGTGTCATAAATCCTGTATAATAATAATAATATGTTCTTTACTGCATGTTTCATTGGTCCATCATATGCCATACCTGTATTTGTGCTGAGACAATTACTAGGATTTTATATGGCAGCCCTGAAGTGAGAACGTGTTCCAGAGGTAGAAGTGAGCGCAGCCAGTAAGCAGGCATTGTGTGCTACCATATCTGCATCTGCTAAAATACAATGTAGAAGTAAACCCAATCACTTTAGTCTCACATGATTGTACATCGTATTTCTGCACCCCCCACACAGTGTGTCAGAGCCTGGAATCGAACCTGGGCCTTCTGCAGTGAGAGACAATGTTTCTTCTCACTGAGCCACCTGGAATGCTGGACAGCTCCCTTGACAATTCTTTGGATGATCCTGCCTTTGCCCTGTTTTGTCTTGAACCTTGAACTCCTTGCTCCTCCCATGAACTTCCTATAAAAGCCATGTCTCTGCACTTCCTGGTTGCCAGATTATTGTGCCTTACCAGCCAATATCCCGCTTACTGGGCCTGCTGCTGTCTTCATCTACGTTACCGACCTTTGGCTTGCTACTGACTACGATTCTGCCTCATCCTATCTACTACCATCCGTGACCAACCCTTGGCTTGTGACTGACTCCGCTTCTGTTTGATCCCTGAACTGTTTGATCCGCTTTTGGTTTCCAGCCTACTCATTCCCTGGTGGGGTGATCCTGAGATCTGCGACCTGGCATTCACACGCAGCCAAATCCATCTCCACCATTAGGAGCTCTGGGGAAGACCGGTGGATGCTTAGACCCCGCACCTCAGGTGAGCCTGCGTCATTCCCAGGGTGGGCCGCTGGTGTACCAGTCCTGCTGGTTTCAGGTAAGCCTTACAACTGCTGTAGCAACTGGTCTCTGAACCTGACCTTATATCGTGACACAGTGACAATGGTGGACCATGCCTGTGATAAGGAGATGAATGACCTCTACTCAGGGTTGAAAGTTGTGAAAGTTTGTTTAAAAGCGAAAAGGTACAAAGTAAAAGTAAAGCTTAAAAAGCAGAGAGATTAATGCACACGGAGGCTCTGGGCAGGGCTGCTGTTAGAAACCACAGGGCCCCCTACAGCCAACTCGACAGGACCCACTTAAAAAAAAAAACAGTTTTCTATGCTTCAGTTATGAATGAACACAGTGATCAATACTAATTACTCATTGTGTTAATTCAGGAGAGGAAGGGGCTGGTTAATGTGACATATTTACCGGACCCTTTCCCCACTCTCCATCCTGAAGGATCCTATTGTGTGCTTGCAGCTTCCGGTGGGAAGGAGAGGAGGGAAGCCGGCATTGTGGGGCCCCAGGCAGCTATGTGAATCAGATGTGCACAGGGAGGGCAATTGGCATGGTGGGTGGGGGGCAATTACTAAGATTGATTCCCAGCAGGAGGGAGAGAAGAATCCAGCTTTCAGATGCTGCAGAGAAAGCGCTATATATATATATATATATATATATATATATATATATATATATATATATGTGATTTGCATGACCAAGTAGGAGGCACACATGGGCATGCCACCCAACCACGCTGCCATTGGCGGCTACAGATGTCAATCCCCGGGACCCGGCCAGACATTCCCCGCCAGCACCCAGTAATTGCTGAGAAACTGTGACAGGGGAGAGACCTGTGTGTAAACACCAAGTCATTTCCCCCCAGTGTCAGAATGCCCACTGCAGTCCCACTATAAGTTGCTGACCGTCGCCATTATTAGTAAAAAAAAAAAAAAAAAAAAAATCCAGTGTATATATACCGCCATTTGCACATGCTATAGCTTTCACGTAAACCAATTTACAGGTAGTGGGATTTTTTTTAGCAAAGACATGGAGCAGAATACATTTTGGCCTAAATTTATGGCAATATTTGATTTTTTAAATGTTTTATAGCAAAAAGTCAAAAATATAGTGGTTTTTTTTTTTTTCAAAATTGGAAGTGTTTTTTTATTTATAGCGCAGAAAAATTAAAAACCACAGAGGTGATCAAATACCACTGAAAGAAAGCTCAATTTGTGGGAAAAAGGACATACATTTCAATTATGTGCAGCGTTGCACGACCGTGCAATTGTCAATTAAAGTAACTCAGCACCATATCACAAAAAATGACCTGGGCAGAACTGTCTGTTCTGAAGCCCTGGTCTGCAGAAGGATCTTTTATCTCGCTCACGGATGAACTTCCTGTGGAAGTTGGGTGGCAGTCAGATCCTGGACATTGTAAGGCCTACTGAGAGACTTTCATGGGTGTCTGCAGCTAGAAGGGTTGGTGCTAAAGCTATATCTGTGATCGTTTTGGAATATCCTGGACCCCTAAACTTCTCCCATTCCAGGTTATTCATCAACTCTACAAAGACACCCCGAAGACGGAGCCTGTATTGTCGGTGGGCATGGACCTATGTCAGTGGCTGGCAGTCCCTGCACTGGGCAGGGGGTCCAATAGTCTTGGTAATAGACAAATCCTGGTCCTGGTCTCTCTTCTTGTGATATTACGGAGGAGGTGACTGCAGGACGGGATTTGTAATAACAAGGAAGAGGAGGCCATTGCAGCTACAGTACTGTTAGGTTACAATAACAAGGAATTAGATGGAGGTGTTTGCAAATACTCTTTCTTTTCCCTTAACAGTAAGAAGGAGATGGAGGGGGTCACAGAACTCTACAGAAGAAGAGAAAAAATGAATTGACACAAAGAGGCATTGGGGGGAATTCACAGGAAGACACCATTCAGAATGTCATCAGACCTCCACCCCAGAAGTGTTGATGATTGTGCCAGATTCACAGCCATCACATACAGATACGTACATTTGTCAGAGGCCGGTACTGAAATTGGAATGTCTATATGGGGCATTCCTCTCCTGGTGCGCTCCCTTCCCAGCAACGGTGCCCCCCCCCCCCCCCCCCCCCGCAAAGCACCTTGCCCTTATATTGATCAAGGGAAAGAGTCTCTTCTCCACAACTCTTGCCCAGTGGCTGTGGGGGTCTTCAGGAGTGGGGGGGGCGCCTATCAGAATCTAGAAGCTTCCTTTAACCACTTGCCCTCCTAAGGATTTACCCCCCTTAATGACCACGCCTCTTTTTCTACTCGGCGCTGCACTAGTTCAACTGATAATTGCGCGGTCATGCAATGCTGCACCCAAACGAAGTTTATGTCCTTTTCTCACACAAATAGAGCTTTCTTTCGGTGTAATTCGATCACCTGTGTGCTTTTTATTTTTCATGCTATAAACAAAAAAAGACCAAAAATTTTGAAGAAAAACCATATTCTTTACTTTCAGCTATAAAAAATATATAGTAAACTCAAAGTTGGTTATAAATTTAGGCCAAAATGTATTCTGCTCCATGTTTTTGGTAAAAAAAATCTCAATAAGTGTCTATTGATTGCTTTGTGTGACAGTTATAGCGTCTACAAACTATGGGAGAGATACTGCAATTTACGCCATTTTTCTGCTATACAGCGCTGCGCTAGTTTAACTGACAATTGCGCGGTCATGCAATACGGTACATAAATGAAATTTACATCTTTTTTTTCCACACAAATTAAGCTTTCTTTTGGTGGTATTTGATCGCCTGTGCGGTTTTTATTTTTTGCGCTATAAAAAAAAAGACTGACAATTTTGAGGAAAAAGATATTTTGGACTTTTTGCTATAAAACATGTCCAGTAAAAAAAAATGTAAAAATCTAATTTAGTCATAAATTTCTGCCAAAATGTATTCTGCGACATGTCTTTGCTAAAAAGAAACCCCAATATGTGTAAAATAATTGGTTTACGTGAAAGTTATAGCGTTTACAAATGGCGGGAAAGATACTGGGATTTTTAATTTTTTTTATACTAATAATGGCGGCGATCAGCGACCTAAGGTGGGACTGCGGACATTCTGACACTGGAGAGGAATTGACTTGGGGTCACTGACATCCCCAGTGACACCTATACAGTGATCAGTGCAAAAAAAAAAACACTGACACTGTACTAATGGCACTGGGCAGGAAGGGGTTGACTTTATTACTAGGGGGCGGGGTGGGGGTGTGTTCTGCACGGAGACACACTGATCCGGACAGAAACTCTTCTGTCCCGATCAGCGTGTCAGGAGCTGTCAGGGAACTGACAGAAAGCAGAGCTACTGCAGCCCCGCTCTCTGTCAGTGATTGCCGCTAATCGCCGGGACATAACCGGTAACGATCGGCTGTGACCTGGCGACTGACATCCGCGGCTGTGATCGGCGGGATAGGTAGGGCGGCAGCGCGCCTCACGCGCACCCCCTACCTGTTTTGAAAACATACGTTTTAAAATGTGGTTTTGCCCAGCCGTGCCGCCCTGCCGCCGTATTTCTACAGTGGCTGGGCGGCAAGTGGTTAATAATATGAGGCCCCCAGATACCGCCCTTCCATGTAAATGAGTATGGGGTAGAACTGAAACCTAGAAATCAAGACACCTAATGTTTGATAAGTCCTTTATTTAAAAAAATGAAAATCCCCCAAAATGTCCGTTGTTATAAATGTATCATCAGCCATGATTCCCACCACCCGCCAACTCACTGAACAAACCCAGAATAACTCAGTACATGCAATTGATGCCAGTGGTACAGATGGCTGAATGACAGCGCCATGAGCTGTCATCAGATATAGGAGGGAAGGGGGGGGAGAGCGGTGACAACATTAACCAAATATGGCTCCTATATGGTCAGTGTCATTGCCCAAAGATGGCCATTCTTTTTACTGAAATGATGGGACTTCTGTGGTTCCTAGGGATGCTGTGGGTTCAAGCATCAACATCTTCCTTAGTAACCAGTGATAGCGGGAGGCTGTCATATATGGAGGTTGTACCGTCTCTATATACAATGAATGGCTCTCACTGAACAGGGAGCTGATCAGGATGAAGTTCTGGATTCTGTCCAAATGCCCGAACAGCCAATGATTGGTCTGCACCTAGGTTTGGACTGAACCGCTCTCTCATCCCTGCTGACAGAACGATGTAATCACTTCTTTATTGAATTCCCCAGATTGTTTTGGGTTTCTGTAAAAGTAACACTTACACCCCCCCCCCCCTCCAAAGGAGTCACTGGAGGTATGAGGTCCCCTCTTCCTGCACCCATGACTCTGGAAATTGTATGTCTGCATTGTATGTATGAGCTTTAATCCGGAGTCTTTGATTCTCTAAGACCTGATAATATTTCTGGTATACAACACTTTGCAAGTCAAAGTAACACTTTCCATCCATATGGTGTTGGAGAGCTCAGAAAGACCAACATGGACATCAAAGCTCTTATCTCCACCCACTGGAAGGCTAACATGAGAACTTGGACCAGACCAAACACAGGTGGCCAGCTGGGCTACTAAACCCACAACAGTACAATCAGTCTGTAGATGCAGTAAAGCATGCTTGTTATACTCACTGTGGAACCTAAGGGGTTAATCCTCTGCATTGTGTAAAAAGCCTGTTTAATCCTGTCTTCTTTGATCCTCCCCTTCTTATACTGTCCCCAATCCATCTGCTGATAGAACAGAGCCTTGGGGGCAAGCTGCACATGCTCAGATTGGTGTGTATTGCTAAAGAGTTTTTTTTCTTGGGAAGGTGCATGTGATCAGCACAGGGCCAATCAGCACTCTCCAGACAGAGGGCCAGGGGTCATGCAGCCTCATAGGACAACCAGATGAGAATGAAAACTCCTCCTACAAGATTAGACAGTGCTGGGCTGAATACTGATAGAAGTCACAAGACTGCTATATACTGCTGATGAGAAAAGGTATTTAGCAGTTTATATTTATTAAAATAATTGCATTTCCGTGTATTGTGTACTGTGGGAGACTAGATATAGTGAATGCAGGGTCCGGGGAGACCGGATATAGTGAATGCGGGGTCCGGGGAGAGCGGATATAGTGAATGCGGGGTCCGGGGAGAGCGGATATAGTGAATGCGGGGTCCGGGGAGAGCGGATATAGTGAATGCAGGGTCCGGGCAGAGCGGATATAGTGAATGCAGAGTGCGGGGAGAGCGGATATAGTGAATGCAGGGTCCAGGGAGAGCGGATATAGTGAATGCAGGGTCCAGGGAGAGCGGATATAGTGAATGCGGGGTCCGAGGAGAGAGGATATAGTGAATGCGGGGTCCGGGGAGAGCGGATATAGTGAATGCGGGGTCCGGGGAGAGCGGATATAGTGAATGCGGGGTCCGGGGAGAGCGGATATAGTGAATGCGGGGTCCGGGGAGAGCGGATATAGTGAATGCGGGGTCCGGGGAGAGCGGATATAGTGAATGCGGGGTCCGGGGAGAACGGATATAGTGAATGCGGGGTCCGAGGAGAGCAGAAATAGGAATGCAGGGTCCGGGGAGAGCGGATATAGTGAATACGGGGTCCGGGGAGAGCGGATATAGTGAATACGGGGTCCGAGGAGAGAGGATATAGTGAATGCAGGGTCCGAGGAGAGTGGATATAGATGGGGTTTGAGGTTTGGTAACACTTTAAGCAACATGACTAGAGATGAGCGAATCGAAGTAGGCGAAGTGGAATTCGTTTTGAATAATAGAAAAATTTTGATTTGCGCCAAATCCGAAAATTAGCATACTTCGGATGCGCGAATCAAAATTTTTCCTAAAATGGCGGCGACATGTGCGGCGACGGAGCGGGGATGTCTGGGAAGGTGCGCAGACAAGGCGCGCTGACCCATAATGCATTCATTAATGACATGTGATCGCATTAGCCAATCAGCAGCCAGCCAGCCAGCACTGTGTAACAGAATTGTTACTCAGGGACGGACACAGAATTGTTACTCAGGGACGGACACAGAATTGTTACTCAGGGACGGACACAGAATTGTTACTCAGGGACACAGAATTGTTACTGAGGGACACAGAATTGTTACTGAGGGACACAGAATTGTTACTGAGGGACACAGAATTGTTACTGAGGGACACAGAATTGTTACTGAGGGACACAGAATTGTTACTGAGGGACACAGAATTGTTACTGAGGGACACATAACTGTTACTGAGGGACACATAACTGTTACTGAGGGACACATAACTGTTACTGAGGGACACATAACTGTTACTGAGGGACACATAACTGTTACTGAGGGACACATAACTGTTACTGAGGGACACATAACTGTTACTGAGGGACACATAATTGTTACTGAGGGACACATAATTGTTACTCAGGGACACATAATCGTTGAATTAAAGAGTATGTCAGACAACATGCAGAGGAGTGGCAGAGGAGGCAATGTTTTAGGAGCGAGCAGACGTGGCAGCAGAGGACGGGGTCGAGGCAGCACTAGTCGCAGCCAGAGGCCAGTGCTCCCGGTGTCATCCAGCGGTCGTGTCTCCACCGACAACCCTGCCGTCATCGATTGGTTGGCTCGGTCGTCTTCCTCTTCCCAGGTCACCTCTGACACCTACAGCCAACGGTCGGTGTGTACGTCACACACAACCGTTAGTTGGCATGGCCCGGGAGCAAGCCCACTGAAATCACGTGTCCTCTACCTGCCCCTGTCCTTTGGTGTTCCCTCACCAAGCGAAGTATCGCATGCTGTGGGCTCAGCCCCACTGTACAGTGAGGAAGAGCTAACAGAGGGCGGTCAGGAACGGGGGGAGACATCCGCCTCTTCAGCAGCCAGGCGAAGAAGTACTGGCGAGGAGAGTGGCTCGGTAGCCGGTCTAGAGACAGGTCTGTCTCCTGACCCACACGCAGCCGAGGGGGCTAGTAGTGAGGCGGAGACCCTAATTGATGATGATGAGGCTGATCGCACTTGGCAGCCTCGTCGTCATCAGGCTATTGCTTCCGCACCATCAGGAGAAGAGGGTGCCAGCTTGGCAGCGAGCAAAACAGTCGGTGGGTTGCCCAGGAGGTAGCAGGGTCGCAGCAGTGTCAGTGGAGGCAAACGGCCACGGAGTAGAGCACCAGCTCCACTGCAGCCTACCACCACGGCCAGTAGTGGTGCCGGTGTGCACGGAGGAAGTAGCAGTCAGCCAGTGAGGAGTATCGGGGGCAAAGTTTCCTACTCGGCGGTGTGGCAATTTTTCGTCAAGCCGCCCGAGGAAGTAAACGTAGCCGTATGTCGACTATGTGGCCAGAAAGTAAAGCGTGGCCAGGGGGCCCATGTTGGGACTACAGCGTTGCGTCAGCATATGCAGCGTCGCCATTTGGTGGCCTGGGAAAACCGTGATAAAGATACGGCGGTTCTGCCTGCCCCAGCCCCCGCTCCATCACCCGCTCCGTTACTTGCTCCGTCACCCGACGTCAATCGCCCTCTATCAGCCAGTCAAGGCTCCAACACCTCTGCTGAGGGGAGTTGTCGCTCGTTGGCATCTTCCGCTCGTTCAGATGCTCCTTCTCCTGCTACTCCTCTTCACGGATTCCGTCAGCAGTCTTTCTTGGAATCCGTTTCCAAGAGACAACAGTTTGCGAGCACGCACCCGACGGTGCAGAAGCTGAACGTCCTCCTGTCCAAGTTGCTGGTGCTGCAGTCCCTCCCTTTCTAAGTGGTGGACTCAGCACCTTTCCGAGAAATGATGGCTTGTGCCGAGCCGCGGTGGAGAGTGCCAAGCCGGCATTTCTTCGCCAAAAAGGCAGTGCCAGCCCTGCATTCACATGTAGAAGAGATATTGGGCCAGTCTTTGAGCATGTCGGTCTCTGCCAAAGTGCACGGCAGCGCCGACGTGTGGAGCTGTAACTACGGTCAGGGACAGTACATGTCATTTACGGCCCACTGGGTGAACGTGGTGCCGGCACAGCCGCACCAGCAACTTGGACAGGTCACGCCGCTTTTGCCTCCACGTTTGCACGTCCTTGGTCCAGCAAAGATGTCCGCCTCTACCACCTCTTCTTCCGCCGTGTCCTCAGCCTCAGTTAAATGCTGTTAACAATGGCTGGTCAGGGTGCGGTAGACGTGGCGCACAGATCTCAACGCCACATGACCCCTGTGGGGGCAGGACAGGAAGAAGAGGAGGAGGTAGAGGAGGACATTGGTGCTCAGGAATTATTGAGTGAAATGGGTGGTTTTTCCACTCAGCGGACAGGAGTGGAGGAGCAGGAGCATCTGGTAGAGGAGGAGGAGGAGACAGAGGACCCAGATGCACCGTGGCAGTATGCTGTGGAGATGGAGGCAGGGAGTCCCTCACATTCCTTGGCACAAATGGCCCATAGCATGCTCGGTTGCTTGCGTAGCAACAGCCGAATAATAACCATCAGACAGAGGGATGACTTTTGGCTGTCCACCTTGTTGGACCCTCGCTACCGTTCAAAAATGGTGGCCTTTTTCACACCTGCTGAGAGGGAGGCCAAAATAAAGTACTATAAAAACCACCTATGTAGTCAGTTGGTCTCTGCCTTTCTGCGCCAACGTCCATCCTCAGACACTGTGGGCCCTGTGCGCTCGCGTTCCGCTGCCATGGCAGCAGGGGAGGGTGGGGTGGTAGGAGCAGTGGCAGCTCCACCAGCAGCGGCTGCCTCAGTCTGCAGTCGATGATGAGTAGCTTTCTTCACCAGCGCAGTGAGGAAACTACTAACCAGCCGCAGCAGCAGCAGCATCAGGTGGACCTGGAGCAGGACCTCAAACAGGCTCGGGCCTACTTGGACAGCACCCTGCCAACCGAGGTAGACAATCCCCTTGACTACTGGGCAACGAAACTTGACCTTTGGCCCCAACTAGCTGAATTTGCCCTTGAAAGGCTGTCATGCCCGGCCAGTAGCGTGGCATCGGAGCACGTGTTTAGTGCGGCAGGAGGTATTGTAACTCCGCGGAGGACACGACTGTCCACCCAAAGTGTGGAGAGACTCACGTTTGTGAAAATGAATCAGGCGTGGATTAGTCTGGATTTCAAACCACCAGTTCCTGACACAACTGACTAAATCCGCCATGAATCATGCCCCAAACATGTTATTATTTTTAACATAGGCCTCTGTATGGCCTTCAATTTAAGCTGCTTACGCTTTGCCACTCTGCCATTGGCCCCTGTACCGCCTCCTCTTGCTGCTGCCAGGTCCAGAGTGTGTCATGGGTCCCTGTACGGCCTCCCATTGCTGCTGACTTCATCGCCAGACTCTGCCATGTGCCACTTTCAGGTCTCCTTACGCTGTTGGTGGGTTCCATTTTGTGATAGGGTGCTGTATGGCCTTCCATTGCTGCTGCCTCCACCGCCACCCTGCGCCATGTGCCTCTGTCGTCTGCTCACGCTGCTGACGGCTTCTGCTTTTTAACCGAGGCCTGTGTTTGGCTTCCGAATACTGCTGCATCCACTGCCACCCTGCGCCATGTGTCTCTGTCGTCTGCTCACGCTGCTGACGGTTTCCGCTTTTTAACCTAGGCCTGCGTATGGCTTCCGAATACTGCTGCCTCCACCGCCACCCTGCGCCATGTGCCTCTGTCGTCTGCTCACGCTGCTGCCAGGTCCATACTGATTCATGGCCCCCTGTACCGGCTCCTCATGAACGTGGTTCAGCGGGTTTGCATCACTTAACGGCAAATCGTTGACAAACGCTGGGACGTTCAGTGTTGTGCGCATTAAGCCAGACACCAAAGGGCAGCACAGACCTGTTATTACTCGCTCAAGCATGGCTGAACAAAACCAGTCTCTACCACAAATTGGACCCAGACCTGCCCAGGGTCTCGTAAGTAGATTGCACGGAGGAGTAGAGTTCGTTATTGGAATTAACTGTGAGGGACTTTTTAAACTAGGCCTGTGTATGGCCTTCAATTGAAGCTGCTTCTGCTCCGCCACTCTGCCATTGGACTCTTGATAGTCGTCTCCCCACGCTGCTGCTGGGGGGACTTTTTAACCTAGGCCTCTGTATGGCCTTCAATTGAAGCTGCTTCTGCTCCGCCACTCTGCCATTGGACTCTTGATAGTCGACGACTATCAAGAGTCCAATGGCAGAGTGGCGGAGCAGAAGCAGCTTCAATTGAAGGCCATACACAGGCCTAGGTTTAAAAGTCCCTCACAGTTAATTCCAATAACGAACTCTACTCCTCCGTGCAATCTACTTACGAGACCCTGGGCAGGTCTGGGTCCAATTTGTGGTAGAGACTGGTTTTGTTCAGCCATGCTTGAGCGAGTAATAACAGGTCTGTGCTGCCCTTTGGTGTCTGGCTTAATGCGCACAACACTGAACGTCCCAGCGTTTGTCAACGATTTGCCGTTAAGTGATGCAAACCCGCTGAACCACGTTCATGAGGAGCCGGTACAGGGGGCCATGAATCAGTATGGACCTGGCAGCAGCGTGAGCAGACGACAGAGGCACATGGCGCAGGGTGGCGGTGGAGGCAGCATTATTCGGAAGCCATACGCAGGCCTAGGTTAAAAAGCGGAAGCCGTCAGCAGCGTGAGCAGACGACAGAGACACATGGCGCAGGGTGGCGGTGGATGCAGCAGTATTCGGAAGCCAAACACAGGCCTCGGTTAAAAAGCGGAAGCCGTCAGCAGCGTGAGCAGAAGACAGAGGCGCAGGGTGGCGGTGGAGGCAGCAGCAATGGAAGGCCATACAGCACCCTATCACAAAATGGAACCCACCAACAGCATAAGGAGACCTGAAAGTGGCACATGGCAGAGTCTGGCGATGAAGTCAGCAGCAATGGGAGGCCGTACAGGGACCCATGACACACTCTGGACCTGGCAGCAGCAAGAGGAGGCGGTACAGGGGCCAATGGCAGAGTGGCGAAGCGTAAGCAGCTTAAATTGAAGGCCATACAGAGGCCTATGTTAAAAAGTCCCCCCAGCAGCAGCGTGGGGAGACGACTATTAGCCTCCTCATGCTGCTGCCAGGTCCAGAGTGTGTCATGGGTCCCTGTACGGCCTCCCATTGCTGCTGTCTCCATCGCCACACTCTGCCATGTGCCACTTTCAGGTCTCCTCACACTGCTGGTGGGTTCCATTTTGTCATAGGGTGCTGGCAGATTACGGGCCTCCCATTGCTGCTGCCAGGCCCGTAATCTGCCATGGGCCCCCGTACCGACTCCTCATGCTGCTGCCAGGCCCGTAATCTGTCATGGGCCCCTGTACCGCCTCCTCATGCTGCTGCCAGGTCCAGAGTGTGTCATGGGTCCCTGTACGGCCTCCCATTACTGCTGTCTCCATCGCCACACTCTGCCATGTGCCACTTTCAGGTCTCCTCACACTGCTGGTGGGTTCCATTTTGTCATAGGGTGCTGGCAGATTACGGGCCTCCCATTGCTGCTGCCAGGCCCGTAATCTGCCATGGGCCCCCGTACCGACTCCTCATGCTGCTGCCAGGCCCGTAATCTGTCATGGGCCCCTGTACCGCCTCCTCATGCTGCTGCCAGGTCCAGAGTGTGTCATGGGTCCCTGTACGGCCTCCCATTACTGCTGTCTCCATCGCCACACTCTGCCATGTGCCACTTTCAGGTCTCCTCACACTGCTGGTGGGTTCCATTTTGTCATAGGGTGCTGGCAGATTACGGGCCTCCCATTGCTGCTGCCAGGCCCGTAATCTGCCATGGGCCCCCGTACCGACTCCTCATGCTGCTGCCAGGCCCGTAATCTGTCATGGGCCCCTGTACCGCCTCCTCATGCTGCTGCCAGGTCCAGAGTGTGTCATGGGTCCCTGTACGGCCTCCCATTGCTGCTGTCTCCATCGCCACACTCTGCCATGTGCCACTTTCAGGTCTCCTCATACTGCTGGTGGGTTCCATTTTGTCATAGGGTGCTGTATGGCCTCCCATTGCTGCTGCCTCCACCGCCACACTGTGGCTCCACACTCTGGTTTTGGCCCCGTGACTGCCCAAATGAGTGAAGTGTGCAGTGATTCTACGATCGACGGCACTCATCTGCATGTCATACTGACTGACAGTATTATTTCTCTTCCCCAGCAGACTCCAAGGGCATTTAAATTAAAGATACAGTGTTCTGCACTAATATAAAGGCTCTCTGAAGCCTAGAAACACCCTTTTATAAGTTAAATTCGCAGCGAATATATTCGCCTCAAATCAAATTTTTTCCGCGAATTCGGCGAATCAGCCGAATCAAATTTTTGAATACTTCGCTCATCTCTAATTATAAACATGGAAAAATATTAGAAGCTATTGGTATAAAGTCTTCCACATGATATCAGAAATTACTGGGATATTAGAACAACCCGATCCTACCCCCGCCATTCTGAATATAAATATACAGTGGGGATCGAAAGTTTGGGCACCCCAGCTAAAAATTTGTATTAATGTGCATAAAGAAGCCAAGGAAAGATGGAAATATCTCCAAAAGGCATCAAATTACAGATTAGACATTCTTATAATATGTCAACAAAAGTTAGATTTTATTTCCATCATTTACACTTTCAAAATAACAGAAAACAAAAAAATGGCGTCTGCAAAAGTTTGGGCCCCCTGCAGAGTTAATATCTTGTACTGCCCCCTTTGGCAAGTATCACAGCTTGTAAACGCTTTTTGTAGCCAGCCAAGAGTCTTTCAGTTCTTGTTTGAGGTATCTTTGCCCATTCTTCCTTACAAAAGTCTTCCAGTTCTTTGAGATTTCTGGGCTGTCTGTCACGCACTGCTCTTTTAAGGTCTATCCATAGATTTTCAATGATGTTGAGGTCAGGAGATTGTGAAGGCCATGGCAAAACCTTCAGTTTACGCCTCTTGATGTAATCCCCTGTGGATTTCGAGGTGTGTTTAGGATCATTATCCATTTGTAGAAGCCATCCTCTCTTTAACTTCAGCTTTTTCACAGATGGCATAAAGTTACCATCCAAAATTTACTGAAATTTTATTGAATCCATTTTTCCTTCTACTCGTGAGATGTTCCCTGTGCCATTGGCTGCAACACAACCCCAAAGCATGATTGATCCAACCCCATGCTTAACACTTGGACAGAGGTTCTTTTCATTAAATTCTGTGCCCCTTCTTCTCCAAACGTACCTTTGCCTATTCCGGCCAAAAAGTTCAATTTTAACCTCATCGGTCCACAGAACTTGTTTCCAAAATGCATCAGGCTTGTCTATATGTTCATTTGCAGAGTTCAAACGATGATTTTTGTGGTGAGGACGTAGAAGAGGTTTTCTTCTGATGACTCTTCCATGAAGACCATATTTGTACAAGTATCTCTTTATAGTGGAATAGTGACCACAACTCCAGTGTCTGCCAGATCTTTCTGGAGGGCTCGTGCAGTCAAATGTGGGTTTTGAATTGTTTTTCTCACAATCCTGCGAGCTGTTCTGTCTGATATTTTTCTTGGTCTTCCAGATCTTGCTTTAACTTCCACTGTTCCTGATGACTGCCATTTTTTTAATTACATTCCGAACAGAGGATATTGACATCTGAAAACGCTTTGCTATCTTCTTATAGCCTTCTCCAGCTTTGTGAGCTATTTTCAGTTTCAGTTTTCTAGACAACTGCTTAGAAGAACCCATGGTGCTGATTGTTGGGGCAAGGTCAGATGAGTCTGGGCATTTAAAACCTTTGAGATTGACATCACCTGGTTTTCCCAGACGATGATTGAGAACAATCCATGACACTGGCAGGTCTCAGCTTGGCAAAGGGGGCAGTGCATGCTATAAATTCTGCAGGGGGCCCAAACTTTTGCAGACGCCATTTTTTTGTTTTCTGTTATTTTATCTAACTTTTGTTGACATATTATAAGAATGTCTAATCTGTAATTTGATGCCTTTTGGAGATTTTTCCATCTTTCCTTGGCTTCTTTATGCACATTAATACAACTTTTTAGCTGGGGTGCCCAAACTTTCGATCCCCACTGTAGATACATATCCAATCCATGATCGACTGTTGGTGACACATATTCTTCTAACATCAAGACTTACCATTACTAGACACTGGAAAAAAGACTCCGCCCCTTCTCTAAAAGAAGTCATTGGGCGAGTCCGGACCCACTTCATCTATGAGGAATCTTTGGCTTACCTAAACGATAGAATTACTACATTTGACAAAGCTTGGACTCCCCGGTCCGACTGGTTCAAAACTGGAACCGAAGATATTATTATGTTTAACCTTTTCTTGGATACTCTAAAATGATTATTTGTGGAACTAGTAGTACTGTTAGGAATTATTCAATATTTCCTTTTTTCTGTTTGTTAAACTTTACCGCAGCACCTATACTGTGATATTGCATAGCTTTTAACTGTCTGATTTTTTTTTCTGTGAGGACGTCGAATGACGAAACACGTAGGGCGGGGCTTAATGGATGTGATGTCAGGACATTCCTCGAGTCTGTCGGCTGGGTCACCGTGGTGAGCGAGGCTTGTCCTTGGTATTGACAGATGCTGTGATTGCTGGTGTCGGCATCCAATAAAGCTTATGTTTTTTAGAACGTACTGCACTATTATATTTCTGTTCAATTCCCCGAGCATTGCCTTATCCATGGAGAGAGGGAGGAGGTCCATTTGATATTAAAGTCTCTTGATACATGCGGGCTGGCTGATTGCAGAGTACTGCTCCCATACTTTTGGATATCTCAAACAGATCATCACTCCCAGAGCACTAGCCATTATGCTGATTTATAATTTGATCAGCATATCGCTCTGGTGAGTTTATTTAATTCATTTGATGGTGGATTTTCTTCACAGTGTCAATTGTTTATGCAAGATTGCAACATTGTTTATCACTTTTTGGTGGTTGGACTGTATACAAGATTTGTGGACATTTGTATCATTATTATTATTTAGTATATTTTATTTTTTGTTTTGAATTATTTGACACTTTAGTGCATTCCTTTTATTATTTTATTATTGAGCAATTTTTTTTTTTGTTGTAACTATATTTGTAAAATCCAATAAAAATGTATTATGGAAAAAAAAGACCTACAAGTCGACAGCTGCTAAGGCCGTCGGGACTTGTAGTTTCTCATTCATAGAGGACTGTAAATGAGCGACATGGCCCAGGCGGGGCAGGGCCACCCATGGGGATGTTTGTTTTTAATTTTGACAGCTAGCAGGAGGAGAAGATTCCCCACTAGCTGTGGGGGAACGGGGCGAGCGGGGGCCATTCTATTCATAACATGTTACACCCTAAATATGGGTGTAATGTGTAACATGTTTTGAAATGTGAACTTATCCTTTAAGGCTTTAGAACTATTTTAAATAGGCCATAGATTACAACTTGTCCAGTTCAGGAGGGGCGGCTAAATTTCCATCTATGACTGTTCCTGATCAACAGAACTCAATCTAAATATCGACTTCAGTGGAATGGCAATGTTTGAACATTTTTGTTTGCTCAGCGTCTGCAGCCAATTGACTCTAGCGCTGATCAGTGTATTCTGACAGTGGAGGAGCCCCTGCTATCAGAATGCAATAGCACAGTGGAGGATTCCTTCATTTGCCTTGCTTATGTGGATGAGGGATTTCATTTGTTTTTCAATCAGCTGGCTGGCGAATTGAAAAAAATGATCAATGTATGACCAGCCTTAGACTTTCTCAGCCACTACGTCAATCCATGTCACTCCACTTCCATATGTGACCTCAGGATGTTGTGTTTTCTCCATGATAAATTTAAACCTCAGAGCAGGCCTGGTGTAGAGTGGGCAGCACAGTAGCTGAATGGTTAGCACTTCCGCCTGGCAGTACTAGGGTCGTTGGTTTGAATCCCAGCCACGGCACCACCTGCCCACGCAGGCATGTTCTCCCTGTACCTGTGTGGGTTTCCTCCAGGTACTCTGGTTTCCTCCCACACTCCAAAGACATTCTGGTAGGTTAATTGGCTCCTGTCTAAATTGTCCCTAGTATGTGTATGTATGGACTTAGGGACCTTAGCAGGGGCAGAATGACAACTCATGGGGCCCCTGGGCAATAGGAGATCATGGGGCCCCTGTGTCCTTGCCCAAACTCAAAAAAGCCTATGAAAAAGTTACCAGGGGCATCTCATGGGGCCCCTTACTGACCCCGGGCCTTCGGGCAGTGCCTGAGTTTCCAAATGGTCAGTCCACCCTTGGACCTTAGATTGTACACCCCTTGAGGATTAGGGACTGATGTGAATGTACAATATATATACTGTATGTAAAGTTCTGTGTAAATTGATGGTGTTATATAAGTACCTGAAATAAAAAATAGAGTGAGGACAATCCAACAGAAGATCTGTAAGCATCTCCGGATAAATATTTATTTACAGAAGGCAGCACAATACAATGATATTCTGGAGGACGTTCATTATTAGTAACAAACATACTCCAAATGCAGATGAATTCAACACAGATCCATTGTAAGTTATCATATGCTGTTGCCAAACATGTAAGTTCCTACATTTATGAACAACCAGAACCCCACTAACATCTCTTCACAAATTTCAAAACAACTGAAGAATTGGCTGGAGCAGAGCAAAGCAGAGACGTAGCGGCTGGCTTCCTCCCGGTCACAGATAAAGTGCCCTCTTTCCTGAACTTCTGTTCTGGTCCATGTTGAGTCCTAAAGTTTTAATGGAATCTCCCCAAAAACAAACAGTCCCAATACCAGCATCATTAGCAAAACTAAAATATAAGCCACCAGGGGATGATAACGTTTACACTGAAAGAGAGAAGGGAGAGTATATGATTACATTGAAAGTCAAAAGAAAACTACTAACGGCACTTTTTGAGGTCTTATCATTACAATTCCAAATTCATTTTGCAATTTACAATTCATGTCACATTAGGATTGACATGAATTAGCACAAAAAACATTCAGAAACCATAGTTTTATTTACAGTGGATTGTAGCATTTGCCTGTCTGGGTTCTGTCCGGGTGCTAGATCCGCGATGATCAGTCATCTTCTATGAATTCTTAGGGTTCCACATCCAGTGGTTTTAGTAAAGCAGAACCCAAAGCACAATGTCACCAGGTGGTGTTTCAAGCAAGATATAGAAAATATCGGATATGTGAAGTACCCTCTTACTTAGGGTGATAGTAAGATTAGGAAAAGTTTTTTTTTTATCTCCTCTGTAGCCAGTGGGCATTATTTGATTGCCTTTGGATGTTCTGGGTCCTGCTGGTTGCAGGCTCAACTGCTCCCCCCTGTTTCTAGTAGGTTCTAGACCAGCAATGGGCAAACTATGGCCCGCGGGCCGTATACGGCCCGGCAGACATTTTAATCCGGCCCGCGGAGCTAGGCTCCTCTCACAGTCTGCCCTGAAGACCGGTGTAGCATGAAAATCTGTCCCCTATGAGGATCTGTCCCCCTCGACGTATCTGCGCATGTGCCGGAGATCACCGATCGGCTGCTAATGCCTGAAACTGGCACATGCGCAGATACGTCGAGGGGGACAGATCCTCATAGGAGACAGATTTTCATGCTACACTGGAACGGCGCGGGACACGGCGAGAGGAACGCGCGGAGCAAAGGTAAGTGAATTGACACAGGGGGGACTTAATATGGGGGATGAATTAATATGGGGGATGAATTAATATGGGGGATGAATTACTATATGGGGGATGAATTACTATATGGGGGATGAATTAATATGGGGGATGAATTAATATGGGGGATGAATTACTATATGGGGGAGGAATTACTATATGGGGGATGAATTACTATATGGGGGATGAATTACTATATGGGGGATGAATTACTATATGGGGGATGAATTACTATATGGGGGATGAATTACTATAGGGGGGATGAATTACTATATGGGGGATGAATTACTATAGGGGGGATGAATTACTATAGGGGGGATGAATTACTATAGGGGGGATGAATTACTATAGGGGATGAATTACTATATGGGGGATGAATTACTATGGGGGATGAATTACTATGGGGGATGAATTACTATATGGGGGATGAATTACTATATGGGGGATGAATTACTATATGGGGATGAATTACTATGGGGGATGAATTACTATAGGGGGGATGAATTACTATATGGGGGATGAATTACTATGGGGGATGAATTACTATATGGGGGATTAATTACTATGCTTACTATGGGGGAATATTACTATACTTACTATGGATGACACATACACATCATTCATCTACTCTTGGTCCGGCCCCCGGGTCCAATATATAAACCCATTGCGGCCCTCAAGTCAAAAAGTTTGCCCACCCCTGTTCTAGACTATAGTGGGTTCAGAGAAGCAGACCCTGGACTGACTATTCAGACAGCCTCAGCCAATCCCTTATCAAGGGAATGACCAGCAGGGGTCTGCCATATGTATAAATACTCTGGGACCTGAGACAGAAGGGTCATTTGACACAAAAATAAATAAATACTCCTGCGCCACAAAATATCTATAGCCCTAGGTATAAGATGCTGCTGTGCAGTAGTGTAAACACCAAAACATCAAAAACAAAATTAACCAGCGCAAATAATACCTATCCAATCACTTAAATCACACTAAATACATAAATGTGAGGAAAATTACCCATACGTGTGACACTCTTAAAAATGTATATACGATGATAACAAATGTGAATGTGCCCAAATCACTTTAATGCATAAAGATTATATATAAAGGAATATAAAAAGTCCACAAATCCTTTTCCCAGCCTTCACAGTGTATAGAAAAAAGAAAAAAAGAGAATCGAGGTCATGTTGGTTTGCACTGGTGGAAGGTGGAAGCATATTTGCACAGAAGATTGTTTTCTCTTTTTTTCTCTTTTTTTTCTTTTTTCTATACACTGTGAAGGCTGGGAAAAGGATTTGTGGACTTTTTAAATTCCTTTATATATTGGATAGGTATTATTTGCGCTGGTTAATTTTGTTTTAGAAGGGTCATTTGCCCTGGTGGAGAAAGGCCCAGCCTGGGGGGGGGGCTGTGTGTCCTGGCTACCAAGCTGAAAACTGCAGGAGGGTGATCGAGGTCACAACTCAGGGAAAGCTGGGGGGCCTACTTCTAAAACTGCTGAGAACATATGGGAGAGAGTCTGCTAAGGATCTTGCCTGGAGGCTCACAGTACAGGGTCAACTGTGGAGGCATCCATGTACACAAAGTCATAATGAGTGGAGGTCTGGGAGAGATCCTAAAGAGACTGCTACTGTCTGACTTTAGATGGACTGTACCAAAGTTGCTGGCTTAGGGCTGCTTCCAAAGAGGAAGTCTCTTAAGCTGAATATTCACTGCTTTCTATTACAAGAGATTCATCCTAAAGAGTGTACTTACTACCAGAGAATATCTGCTGTTTGCACTGGATTTGGAGTATCCCAAAGCTCACCCTATAAACTATTTAAGTTCTTCAAGCAATAAATCCTAAAAAGACAGTTTTTGTCTGGCTATTGGGTGGAGAGAAGCTGCTGTGCACCCAATAGGGAATAGAACCTGGGACAAACAGTGGGATCATCAGGGGTCTTTGCTCTACACGTGTAAGAGAGTAGACAACCAAGGGTAGAGTCCAAGAAAGTCCATGTATTGGTACAATTTCACTGAACAAGGAACCCTCCTTCATGGGGGTTTGAACCCACTCATTTATTGCATCTTTTATGTAATTCCCACGGTTTATAGTCCTGGTGAAGGAGGTGCCAAATAACTCCTGAAATGCATTGGCTTATTAATGTGCATTTCATCAATAAACTGGTTTTCTTACTTGGATTTCACCTCTGACTTGCTGCTCTTTTTGTTCTATATTTTGAATACAAGCTCTTGATCTTCCAGTCTACATCACTTGGTCCAAATATTACTGAAGAGTCTATAGTTTTAATTCAGACAGACCCTGTCTGGTGGAAATGCAGTAAGATCAGAGGATGAGCAAGGCACAACCCTTGGCTGCACAAATAATAATAATAATAATAATCAGGTGTTCAAAATGTTTGGCTATAACGTAGAATTGAATGTGAATGTAAATGTTGCACTAAGTCATTGAATGGCTTTATAAATTCTTGTTAAATGCTATCACACTAAGGCAGAGATTAAATATCACACAGTGTCATCCAATTAAACCAAGTGATTATACGTGCTTCATAACAAATACTCCATCAAAATGTATGATTTTGTGGGTAACCATCGCCATTGAGAATTTTGCCATATGTTTCAGCCTGCGAATGTCGGTGTGCAACCTTGTGAATACACCACCACCAGACAGCTACAGCCTCTTAATGAATGAAAAGACCCCAGATTTTTGGTGTTCTTTAGAGATGAGCGAATTATTCAAAAATTTGATTCGGCTGATTCACCGAATTTGTGGAATAAATTTGATTCGATGCGAATTTATTCGCTGCGAATTTAACTTATTAAAAGGGTTTCTAGGCTTCAGAGAGCCTTTATATTAGTGCAGAACACTGTACCTTTAATTTAAATGCCCTTGGAGTCTGCTGGGGAAGAGAAATAATACTGTCAGTCAGTATGACATGCAGATGAGTGCCGTCGATCTTAGAATCACCACACACTTCACTCATTTGGGCAGTCACGGGGCACAACGAAGAAGAAGAAGAAGAAGAATGAAAAGAAGAATGAAAAGAAGAATGAAAAGAAGAAGAAGAATGAAAAGAAGAAGAATGGGAAGAAGAAGAAGAAGAATGAAAAGAAGAAGAATGAAAAGAAGAAGAAGAATGAAAAGAAGAAGGAGAAGAAGAATGAAAAGAAGAAGGAGAAGAAGAATGAAAAGAAGAATGAAAAGAAGAAGAAGAAGAAGAAGAATGAAAAGAAGAAGAAGAATGAAAAGAAGAAGAAGAATGAAAAGAAGAAGAAGAATGAAAAGAAGAAGAAGAAGAATGAAAAGAAGAATGAGAAGAAGAATGAAAAGAAGAATGAAAAGAAGAAGAATGAAAAGAAGAAGAAGAATGAAAAGAAGAAGATGAAGAATGAAAAGAAGAATGAAAAGAAGAATGAAAATAAGAAGAAGAATGAAAAGAAGAATGAGAAGAAGAATGAAAAGAAGAAGAATGAAAAGAAGAATGAAAATAAGAAGAATGAAAAGAAGAATGAGAAGAAGTAGAAGAAGAATGAAAAGAAGAAGAAGAAGAATGAAAAGAAGAATGAGAAGAAGAATGAAAAGAAGAATGAAAAGAAGAAGAAGAATGAAAAGAAGCATGAAAAGAAGAAGAGGAATGAAAAGAAGAAGAAGCATGAAAAGAAGAATGAAAAGAAGAAGAAGAAGAATGAAAAGAAGAAGAAGAATGAAAAGAAGCATGAAAAGAAGAGGAATGAAAAGAAGAAGAAGAAGAATGAAAAGAAGAATGAAAAGAAGAAGAAGAAGAATGAAAAGAAGAATGAAAAGAAGAAGAAGAATGAGAAGAAGAAGAAGAATGAAAAGAAGAAGAAGAATGAAAAGAAGAATGAAAAGATGAAAAGAAGAAGAAGAAGAAGAAGAATGAAAAGAAGAATGAGAAGAAGAATGAAAAGAAGAATGAAAAGAAGAAGAAGAATGAAAAGAAGAATGAAAAGAAGAAGAATGAAAAGAAGAATGAAAAGAAGAAGAAGAAGAATGAAAAGAAGAATGAAAAGAAGAAGAAGAAGAATGAAAAGAAGAATGAAAAGAAGAAGAAGAAGAATGAAAAGAAGAAGAAGAAGAATGAAAAGAAGCAGAAGAAGAATGAAAAGAAGAAGAATTCCAGTACAGCAAAAAGTGTATCTGCAGAGAGCTCCGCTATTTCTGACAGTTCTCTGACAGTTCCTTCACATTTACAGCGGTTGAAACATTGTATCTATTTGTTTCCGAATAAAAACATCTGTATCCTAAATGGAAACTAATAGATACAATGTTTCAACCGCTGGAAATGTGAAGGAACTGTCAGAGAACTGTCAGAAATAGCGGAGCTCTCTGCAGGGACATTTTTTGCCGGCTGTAGAAGGGATGAAAATCGGCCGATCGGGAAAAATTTGATTCGTGCATCCGAAGTTTGCTAATTTTCGGATTCGGTGCGAATCAAATTTTTCCTAATATTTGAAACGAATTCCACTTCGCCTGGTTCGATTCGCTCATCTCTAGTGTTCTTATAACAGCATGGTTATCGGTAATCATCCATCCACAGCTCTGAAACCATATGGGAAATCACAGCAGCAAGATATTCAGTGGCACTTAGAAACTCCAGCGCACACCAGCAGGAATTCACTGTCCGCACCTCCACTCCGCCATGTAAGAAATAAGCAAACATCCCATAATAATGTAACTCTGCTTTCAGGGTTTTTATGAGTGCGGCTGTGGGTGTTTTTGGTTTTACATATATTCATTGACTTAAACCCAAAAACCCACAATTATAGTGAAAAAATCAAGACCCAAAGAATTCCCAAAAATAAAAATATATAAAAGAACAAAAATAAAATAAAGTCCCAATATGCAAAGTGTCCAAATAATGTGTCCAAACAAAGATCAATTTCTTGATAGGAAGACGCTTCCTACTCCACTGAAGAAGATGCAAATCAATCACAGGTGCTCTTCAAATACCTCAAAAAACAAAATCTCAACATAGTATATTACCTTTTAAATCCCAGAACTAAAGTGCCACACGTGTATCATGCAAAAAAAAACACTCCAGTGTCACAGCACTCATGTGAAAAGAAAATGAATAAATATCACTGCAAACTATATATAAAGTGCATAATTACCCTAAAACAAACAGATTCCAGCTTGTAATCAACCACATATGTACAGAGTGTCCTTAGATTGGTATCCTCTTGTTCCTCAGGACCCCTTGCTACTCCTATCCAGCACTATCACTGTTGTGTCTTGGCATCGGTTGTACTTGTGGCGAGATTCGTTTAGACCCGGTCTGTCAGAATGTGTGCAGCAAGTTGAATGATCGCCTTAACAGATAGTTTACTCAATGAATAACAACTTCAGAGGTATTTCCAATGCTTCTTTATGCTTCAAGGTAGCAAAGGTATGAACATAAAGGTGTTTTCATAGGTAAATTTCCAGTGATGTACATAGCCTCCTCACTCTACAGCATCTTGATAACCACTAAACTAAAATGGATTTGCAACAGGAAATGAAGGGTGGAAGCAACCAACTAGTCAGAAACAGCAGGGGTGTGTGGATGATACCAAATAACATTATAACATAACATGTAAATAACAACTGCTAAACAGTAAAGCTGCGTGGCAGCACAATCACTTTGTAGCTCTGGGGGACACCTGAAGTGCACCGTTACTCTCCAGACCTCCAACACACAGGGATTCCAGAATCCAAAATGGCTGCTGCAGCACTTCCGGGAACGTCAGTACGTCACGTGCCCTGCAGGACACTGCCCTGGATAGGAGTAGCAAGGGGGAATTACCTGGTGATCGGGAGACCCTCTACACACGGAAAGGGGATCGTATACTGGGCATGAGGAGTTGGATGCTGTCTTGCTGATCTTATTGTTTTTATATGTAAGTGGCTACAATAAATTTTATATATAATTATAATTCACATACTGATTCCTGGTCTGTTTGTGAGGTCCTGAGGAACAAGAGGATACCAATCTAAGGACACTCTGTACATATGTGGTTGATTACAAGCTGGAATCTGTTTGTTTTAGGGTAATTATGCACTTTATATATAGTTTGCAGTGATATTTATTAATTTTCTTTTCACATGAGTGCTGTGACACTGGAGTGTTTTTTTTTGCATGATACACGTGTGGCACTTTAGTTCTGGGATTTAAAAGGTAATATACTATGTTGAGATTTTGTTTTTTGAGGTATTTGAAGAGCACCTGTGATTGATTTGCATCTTCTTCAGTGGAGTAGGAAGCGTCTTCCTATCAAGAAATTGATCTTTGTTTGGACACATTATTTGGACACTTTGCATATTGGGACTTTATTTTATTTTTGTTCTTTTATATATTATATATTTTTATTTTTGGGAATTTCTTTGGGTCTTGATTTTTTCACTATAATTGTGGGTTTTTGGGTTTAAGTCAATGAATATATGTATTATTAGTACTTCAGGGGAAGGATATTGATATGACTTTAAGGGATTTCTGAAGATTTTATATATATATGTGTGCTGATTTATACTTATTCTGTTTTTTGGTTTTGTTTTTTGCTTTCTGAGGCTGAGCTCTAAGCGCAGTCTTTTCTGTTATTCATCTTATTATAACATAGAATTACCAATGAACTGCTATCTTCTCCCGCTTGAACCTTCCTTCATCTAACCATCAACTTTCCATATGTGTTGAACGTGTCCTCCTTATGTAGGACTCTCAAGATCATTATGCTGTTTATTTTTTGCATACATATATTTTTGGGTTTATTATTTGAATGAATCTCTGTAGAGCTGTTAGTCCCAGATATAATATGTATAGACATACTGACACTTACCCCTAGCCTTCTGTTATGAGCTGTAGAAAGAGAAAGCACAATATTAGAAATGAGATATTTCTTTATTAATAGGAAAACAATATTGAGTCACTAGCAAAGTTCTGTGATTGGTTTTTTAAAATGAAAAAACTAAATTTCAACCATTAAAATCCAAATGAAAGTAAATTAGAAATATGGAAATAAATATGGATTTTTTTATAGGAACTTAGTGATAAATCAGTCTTTACATTTTGACCATCGTCAGTCTTGACTCCTGAAACATAATATTTCCTACTTCATCGTGTGTTAGTTAAAAGGCTTCAGGTTCCTGAGCTGACTATTTATGTGACTTTTATTTTCATCTTCATCCTCTACCCATAATCACTTTCCCTCCATCCTGAGCTATGACTACACTATATTGCCAAAAGTATTGGGACACCTGCCTTGACATGCACATGAACTTTAATGGCCCCCCAGTCTTAGTCCGTAGGGTTCTATATTGAGTTGGCCCCGCCCTCTGCAGCTATAACAGCTTCAACTCTTCTGGGAAGGCCGTCCACAAGGTTTAGGAGGGTGTCTATGGGAAGGTTGGACCATTCTTCCAGAAGCACATTTGTCAGGTCAGGCACTGATGTCGGGGGAGGAGGCCTGGCTCACAGTCTCCGCTCTAATTCATCCCAAAGGTGTTCTATGGGGTTGAGGTCAGGACTCTGTGCAGGACAGTCAAGTTCCTCCACCCCAAACTGGCTCCTCCATGTCTTTATGGACCTTGCTTTGTGCACTGGTGGGCAGTCATGTTGGAACAGGAAGGGGCCATCCCCAAACTCTTCCCACAAAGTTGGGAGCATGAAATTGTCTACAATGTCTTGGTATGCTGACGCCTTAACTACACATGTAGTCTTTATCTCTTTTATGTCTGTTTCTTATAATAAAAATTGTCATTTAGCCTTTCAGATGAACCTTCTGTGCGGTTCTGCCTTTAACCGCCTCTCGCCCGCCCGCCATATAGTCCAATAACGGGTGCAAGGTGGTTCTCTCGTTCTGAAAGGACATCATATGACATCCTCCTATTCTAACCTCGCATGCGTGGATCTGGGAGTGCACAGCGCGGCGATCGGCGGTGTGCTGTGTCCTTCGGACACAGCAGATCACCAATCCATGGAAAGAGCCGAAGATGTCGGCTCGGTCATGTGATCAGCTGTGTCCAATCACAGCTGATCACATGTAAACAGGAAAATGCTGGTTATCGGCATTTCTCTCCCCACGAGCTGTCACGCTGACAGAGGAGAGGAGAGCCGGTAATCGGAATTCCGCGGAGGGGACATGTACACTGATCATCAGAGCACTGATGATCAGTGTGCCCTGATGATCAGTATGGCCCCAGAAGTGCCACCTGTCAGTGTCCATCAGTGATAGCTGTCAGTGCTCATCCATGCCACGTGCCAGTGCATATCAGTGCCAAATTTCAGTGCCTATCAGTGCCACATCAATACCACATATCAGTGCCCATCTGAGCTGCCTTTCAGTGTCACCCATCAGTGGCAGGCATTGCCGCCTATCAATGCCAGTCAGTGCCACCTATCAGTGCTGCCAATCAGTGCCACCTATCAGTGCCTGTCAGTGCCGCCTATCAGGACCAGTCAGTGCCGCCTATCGGTGTGCATCAGTGCCACCTATCAGTGCCCGTTAGTTCTACCTTTCAGTGTTAGTCAGTGCTGCCTATCAGTGCTGTCTATCAGTGCAGCCTATCAATGCCGCCTATCAGTGCCATATATCAGTGTCATGTATCAGTGTAATGTATCAGTGCTGCCTTTCAGTGCCCATCAGTGATGCCTGTCAATGCCCATCAGTGCCACCTACCAGTGCCTCCTCATCAGTACCACCTACCAGTGCCTCCTCATCAGTGCCCATCAGTGCCACCTATCAATGTCCATCAGTGCAGCCTATCAGTGCCCAACACTACAGCCTCATTAGCGCACATCAGTGAAGGAGAAAAATCACTTATTTACAAAATATTATAACAAAAACTAAGAAAAAAACTTTTTTTCAAAATTTTCAGTGGTTTTTGGTTTGTTTAAGAAAAAAATAAAAACCCAGAGGTGATTAAATACCACCAAAATAAAGCTCTATCTGTCACAAAAAAATGATAAAAATTTCATATGGGTACAGTGTTGCATGACCGCGCAATTGTCATTCAAAGTGTGACAGCGCTGAAAGCTGAAAATTGGCCTGGGCAGGAAGGGGGTAGAAGTGTCCGGTAGGCAAGAAGGGGGTAGAAGTGTCCGGGAGGCAGGAAGGGGGTAGAAGTGTCCGGTAGGCAGGAAGGGGGTAGAAGTGTCCTGTAGGCAGGAAGGGGGTAGAAGTGCCCTGTAGGCAGGAAGGGGTTAGAAGTGCCCTGTAGGCAGGAAGGGGGTAGAAGTGCCCTGTAGGCAGGAAGGGGGTAGAAGTGCCCGGTAAGCAGGGAGGGGGTAGAAGTGCCCGGTAGGCAGGAAGGGGGTAGAAGTGTCCTGTAGGCAGGAAGGGGGTAGAAGTGTCCGGTAGGCAGGAAGGAGGTAGAAGTGTCCTGTAGGCAGGAAGGGGGTAGAAGTGTCCGGTAGGCAGGAAGGAGGTAGAAGTGTCCTGTAGGCAGGAAGGAGGTAGAAGTGTCCTGTAGACAGGAAGGGGGTAGAAGTGTCCTGTAGGCAGGAAGGGGGTAGAAGTGCCCTGTAGGCAGGAAGGGGGTAGAAGTGCCCGGTATGCAGGAAGGGGGTAGAAGTGCCCTGTAGGCAGGAAGGGGGTAGAAGTGCCCTGTAGGCAGGAAGGGGGTAGAAGTGTCCTGTAGGCAGGAAGGGGGTAGAAGTGCCCTGTAGGCAGGGAGGGGGTAGAAGTGCCCGGTAGGCAGGAAGGGAGTAGAAGTGTCCTGTAGGCAGGAAGGGGGTAGAAGTGCCCGGTAGGCAGGAAGGGGGTAGAAGTGCCCTGTAGGCAGGAAGGGGGTAGAAGTGTCCTGTAGGCAAGGAGGGGGTAGAAGTGTCCTGTAGGCAAGGAGGGGGTAGAAGTGCCCTGTAGGCAGGAAGGGGGTAGAAGTGCCCAGTAGGCAAGAAGGGGGTAGAAGTGCCCTGTAGGCAGGAAGGGGTAGAAGTGCCCTGTAGGCAGGAAGGGGGTAGAAGTGTCCGGTAGGCAAGAAGGGGGTAGAAGTGCCCTGTAGGCAAGTGGTTACGTTTGCAGTTTCTCCATCACATGACCCTCCAAAACGCCTCTTCTGGGAGCAAAGACTGGTGATCCTACACTGCAGTCAGGGCTTGACAAAGACCTGCCATATGTTGGGATGTTATCACACTGCTGGAGTCTTCTAAGTCCACTGATCAGTTAGAGGGTGGTAGGGGGTTATAGGGTAGTGGACAAGGACTTTGGTTTTCAAATAACATTCTTTAAGCCATGCAGAGAACTGATTTTCAGAGTGAAGAGGAAAGGCATATCCATGTATATATATATTTGTTTGTAATGTTTACTTTGTCTCCTAGACAAAAATTACCTTCAAAATGTTCCTTATTACTGTATAAATGTCATAAAATAGGTATCACTTCTGCTGCTGTTGAGCCTTTTTGAAAATAATTAGTTGCCTGACTGGAACAATATGGAGATTTCGGATACAATAAGGTTCTTCATTAAAGTATATTTAAAGCCAACATGTTGTATTTAGTTTTTATTGAGTAGGAAAGAGTTAAGACTCCTTTCAGGGCAAGTTTTCCCTTCCACTGAGAGGCTTTCCCTTCACTTTCTGTCCCATTCCTTCATGTTCCTGTTCTGTGAAAAGAAATCTTTCCAAAGTCAAGAAAACCATCTTTTAGACAGTAAATGGAATACTACAAGAAAGAACCCCTACCCACTTGCCTTCTGGACACTTATACCCCCTTCCTACCCAGGCCAATTCTCAGCTTTCAGAGCTTTTGTACTTTGAATGACAATTGCACGGTCATGCAACACTGTATCCAAATGAAAGTTTTATCATTTTTTTTCACACAAATAGAGATTTCCTTTGGTGGTATGTACTTGCCTCCGTGTGTTTTATTTTTTGCACTATAAACAAAAAAAAAAGCAAAACATTTGAAAAAAAAGTTTGATATTTTCTATTATAAAATTTTGCAAACAGGTAATTTGTCTCCTTCACTGATATGCGTTGATGAGGCTGCACTGATAGCACTTATTGTCACTGATAGGTGGCACTAATTGGCACTGATAGGTGGCACTGATGAGGTGGCACAGAGAGGCAGCACTGATGGGCGCTGATAGGCAGTACTGATAGGTGGCACTGATGAGGTGGCACTGATTATGGGCACTGATAGGCGGCACTGATTATGGGCAGTGATAGGCAGCATTGATGGGTGACACTGACTGATGGCACTGACTGGTGGCACTGCAGGGCACTGCTGGGTGGCACTGATGGGTGGCATTGCTGTGCAGCACTGATGGGCACAGGTGGGTGGCACTGCTGGGCACTGATCATTAGGGCACTGATCATCAGTGTCCTGATGATCGGTGCTGATCCCTCCTCTGACAATTGCCAGTTATCGGCAGTAGCGCAAGGAAAGTGCAGCCGATAACCGGCAACTGCATTTCCCGGTTATCTGCTGTGTCATTGGACACAACTGATCACGTGGTAAAAGGCAGCTGTGATTGGCCCTTTACCACATCACATAATTTGCTGTGTCTGTAGGATGCGTTCTGGGAGGACATCATATGAGGCCCTCCCAGAACTGGCCGGCTGCAGTGAAGCCATCATTTGGCTATCAGCGGTCGGCAAGTGGTTAAAGAAGAGGGTTTTTTTGAATGGCTGTGAGATGGAGGGCGATATGTGTGTGGGGTGGTACATTTGCTCACTTAGGGGCTTACAATACACTCACCGGCCACTTTATTAGGTCCACCTGTTCAATTGATTGGTAACACAAATTGTTAATCAGCCAATCACATGGAAGGAAATCAATGCATTTGGGCATCTTGGCACGGTGAGGACAACTTGATGAAGTTCAAACCGAGCATTAGAGTGGGGAAGGAAGGGGATTTAAGTGACTTTGAACGTGGCAGGACTGATCTGAGTATTTTAAAAACTGCTGATCTACTGGGATATTCACGCACAATCATCTCTAGGGTTTACAGAGAATGGTCCGAAAAAGAAAAAATATCCACTGAGCGGCAGTTGTGTGGAGGAAAATGCCAGGACAGAAAAGAGTGGGTAGACTGGTTCAAGATGATAGAAAGGCAACAGTAACTCATGTCAATATGGACCAAAATCTGTGGAATGTTTCCGACACCTTGTTGAATCCATGCCATGAAGAATGAAGGCAAAAAGGGGTCCAACCCGGGTCTAGCAAGGTGTGCCTAATTAAGTGGCCAGTGAGTGTATAACTAAAGGCTAAATGCTTGTCTTCACTTTGGATAGGGAAAGGGATATTACAACCCCTATGAGTTTTCCTAATGAAGAGATTTCCCTTCACTTCTTCTTCTGTAGATGAAAAAGGATGTTAGAGGAAAAGTCTACAAAGTGAGGGAAAACCATTCTTAGACATCTGTCACCAGACCAGGGGTCCCCAATGGAAAATGTACCCTATTCTTTTGACAACTCCAAAGTTTTGGATTTTCCCACATTTTCTGTCCTAGTGACACCAGTTATCAGGACGAATGGATAATAAATATCCTTCATAGTGTGACATCAGATAAAACCTGACAGAGACTAAACCCTTACCTCTCCAGTGGCATTTTTTAGTGCCCTTACCTTTAACTTTTGTAAAAATCTGTTTAAGCTTTCTTTCCTTGTTACTGGAAGTCAGAAGAGGAGAATTCTCAATATCTCCACTGTTATAGGTCCTATTATCGTTGTCACTGAACAAGAACAAGTCGTCGGCCAGTTTGAGAATACTGGGCTGTTGTTCCAGGATTTGGCTCTTTGCATCTTCGGAGTCATCCACATTATCAATCACCACAATGACATTGCTCTTTCCTGAGAAAAAAAAGGAAGTCAACGAAAAAAAAACCCATATATTGTTAATTTATGATTTCACTATGAAATGCAGTAATTGTAAAATAAATGATCATGAAGCTATAAAACTGAGTTTCTTCTTCCTGCAGATGTCAATTGGCTCCAAGATATGAAAATTAAATCTAAAGAAACCGCTAAACACACAGTAGGGATGCATACACTATGTAGCTAAAGGTGTGTGGACACCTGACCATCACACCGATATGATATGGTGGACATCCATTCCAACCTGCCCTTCCTCAGTCCTTGCTGGTACAATGGCCTCCTCTCTTCTGGGAAGAATTTCCACAAGATATTGAAGGGTGTCTGTGGGAATTTGTCCCATTTGCGAGTTCAGGTACCAATGTTGGATAAAAGACCAGGCTCACAATCAGCATTCCAATTCATCACAAAGGTGTTCAGTAGGGCACAGCTCTGTAGAGGACACCCGAGTTCCTTCACACCGAGGCCAAACTATATCTTTATGGAGTTTGCTTTGTACACAGGGACATCGTTATGGTGGAACAGAAAAGAGTCTCCACCAAACTGGTACCCCAAGGTTGGAAGACCACGGTTAGCAACAATGACGTTCATGCTGCAGTAACAACACCCTCACTGGGAACACCTGAACCCATTCGGAGGTGGTGGTGGTTGTGTGGGGGGGGGGCTAGATTCTTTTGGTAACAAACGTGGGTGTGATGGTTCAGGCACCCACATTTTTTCTTAGGCCTAAACTATCAGTAAAAACATACATACACTCAAAGCGTAATGTGTTACAAGCAGTATGAGGTTTATCTCACCTAACATTTGATGGAGATACAATAGTTCCACATCATACAAAGAGTCAGTGACACCGATGAGATTCAATCTTCCACGATTTTTGGTGTGGTACAAGATGGCAAATGTGCAATTTCTGACCTCCTTTTGGAATTCTGAAAAGTCGTTAGATATATAACAATGATTTACAGATTGCAGTAGTGAAGAATCCTGCAAAGACTGACTTAACCACTGATAGCAGCTTCGGTCATCTCTGGAGAAGATTCCCAGCATGCCCTTCTCATCACACATCTTCAGTCCAAAGAGACTTCCTGAAACATAGAGTTCAGTATCAACCCCAATATTGGCAACGGAAAATTTCACAGTATCATCCAACCTACAGAACGGGGGAGATTTACTAACACTGGAGCACTCAGAATCTGGTGCAGCTGTGCATGTTAGCCAATCAGCATCTAACTTCAGCTTGCCCAATTAAGCGATGCCAAAAAAAATCCTGGAAGCTGACTGCAGTGCCGAGACAAGGCCATCTGGAGCCCAGGGTGAATGTGCCAAACTGCACCCCCTGTGAAAAATAACAAATGAGCACTAATCTGCTTACCCCCTATGCATAAATGTCCCCTCCTCCAAGAACAAATCAACCCCCCCTTCTGGAAGCCCTCCCTCCCAGCACAAATCTTTGCCCCCCCCTCAGAGGTCAAACCCTGCAGCATGAATGCCCCCCTGCCCACCCCAAAAAAAAATCACCCCTCCTAGCACAAATCCTCTACCCCTCAAATATTCCCTCCATGCACAAATTCTAAAAACTCAAAATCCCCCTCCTCCTCACAGCACAAATTCCCCTTTCCTAGCACAAATACCATTCCTACTAGCACAAACCCCCAAATAGAATTTCCCCTCCTAGCACAAATCCCCTCCCCCCTCTACCATATCACCACTTCTAGAGCAAACGCACCAAATCCCCCCCTCCTAACACAAATCGCCTTCCCCATCCCCCCTTCCAACACAAATTCCCCCAAACTACTATTCCTAGCACCCCCCAAATTTCCCCTCCTAGAACAATTCTTACCCTCTACCGCCCCCCAAATCCTTCCTCCCAACACAAATCCCCTCCCCCAATCTCCTTATGGCTACCCTCCACCTCACATATTACAGCAGTTCCCAGGGCACTCCTGCCGCCCCTTGTCCCGGTCCTGGCTGATTGACAGTCACCAGCCCTCTGCTCACTGAAGACGGAGGCCTGAGCGATCAGCGGTCTTTGATCACTCAGTTCTCAGTCTTAGAGGTGGTGGGAGACAGATGCAGCATCCACCTAGATGAGTACAGTTGTTTGTTATTCTACATTCCTTATTTTCTCTTTTAACCCTTCGCTTACTCTAACTTCTTCTCCCTTCAGATATTATTTTACTGATGATTTTCTTTTGTTTATTTTTATTTTATTAACCATTCTTTTTTTTTTTACATTTATTTGTTTTGTCAATTGAGTGACTTAGAAAAAAAAAAGTGCAAGGTTGCAAAAAAACCCTCGGTATTTCTTTTGCCGCTTTGCAATGCTTTGTACCGGAATAATCATTTTACTGTTGTTTAAAACAGGACAAATAACAAAATAAAATGTTACTTTTTATTTATTGTAAAACTATTTTTTAAAACTTACACTGGGAAAAAAAGTGTATTTTTAATTTTGTTTTTTTGTTTTACTTTTTTTTGCCTAAGATCTGAGAGATTTCAAGAAAGAAATCCATGTTTGTCCTTAAAGAATAAGTTCACCTTATCACCATGTTACATGTTAAACCCGTGTGTAGGGTGGAACACGTGTCACCTGACCGCACTCCCCTCAACCCCAAGACAGTGAGCCGGGGACCTTCCCCCCCCTTCCCCCGCACTGTCACAATTCAGAACCGAACAAAAACGCAAACTTATGAAACGCCCTCCTTCTACGCCAACTCCCCCCTCGCGGCACGGCGCCCCCCCCTGAAATATCAAAGCAAACCAGCAGCTACAAATATTGTATTGTGGAAAGTATTTGGGGTTAATACCTGAAATTAGAGTATACCAGCATTGTCCTGAAACTACAGTATACGGGGGCCGGTCCATCTGTCAGAGCACAAAGGAGCAAATACTACAATGTAACATGTCCTCCCTCTGTATTATACACACTGCTACAATGTAACATGTCCTCCCTCTGTATTATACACACTGATACAATGTAACATGTCCTCCCTCTGTATTATACACACTACTACAATGTAACATGTCCTCCCTCTGTATTATACACACTACTACAAAGTAACATGTCCTCCCTCTGTATTATACACACCGCTACAATGTAACATGTCCTCCCTCTGTATTATACACACTACTACAAAGTAACATGTCCTCCCTCTGTATTATACACACCACTACAATGTAACATGTCCTCCCTCTGTATTATACACACTACTACAATGTAACATGTCCTCCCTCTGTATTATACACACTGCTACAATGTAACATGTCTTCCCTCTGTACTATACACACTGATACAATGTAACATGTCCTCCCTCTGTATTATACACACTGATACAATGTAACATGTCCTCCCTCTGTATTATACACACTACTACAAAGTAACATGTCCTCCCTCTGTATTATACACACTGCTACAATGTAACATGTCCTCCCTCTGTATTATACACACTACTACAATGTAACATGTCCTCCCTCTGTATTATACACACTACTACAAAGTAACATGTCTTCCCTCTGTACTATACACACTGATACAATGTAACATGTCCTGCCTCTGTATTATACACACTGCTACAATGTAACATGTCCTCCCTCTGTATTATACACACTGATACAATGTAACATGTCCTCCCTCAGTATTATACACACTACTACAATGTAACACATCCTCCCTCTGTATTATACACACTGCTACAATGTAACATTCATTCCCTCTGTATTATACACACTGCTACAATGTAACATGTCCTCCCTCTGTATTATACACACTGATACAATGTAACATTTCCATCCCCTGTATAATACATGTCAGTCACATGGACAGGAGCTGCTATTCAGTGTTGCATATCCCGACTTACCTCCCGTGTAGTCTGTGGTCGGGTTGCCTTTTGCCGGAGATTGTCTTCCTTGTAGAATAATATTGAGGCGTCGCCCAACTCTGTACAAAGTGAAAGGAGACACGGCCCTTCCAGAAAACCTGCCGAGCTGCTATATGAAGGGACGTCCTACTCCAAGGACACGGCTTCTGTAATGTGCTTTATGTAACCGAGAATCCAGGACCATGGATGGCTGGAGCTGTAGGGCGCTGGAGCTGTAGGGCGCTGGAGCTGTAGGGCCTGGAGCTGTAGGGCCTGGAGCTGTAGGGCGCTGGAGCTGTGGGGCCCTGGAGCTGTAGGGCGCTGGAGCTGTGGGGCCTGGAGCTGTAGGGCGCTGGAGCTGTGGGGCCTGGAGCTGTAGGGCCTGGAGCTGTACCTGGACATCATTGGAACAGAAAGGGTTTAGGAAGAGTCATCCGTGTTATAGCTGGGAGAGAACTATTGGCTGCCATCCATTAGTCCACTATGCTAGTCAGAAGAAACGAGGATAATACAAATGGACGTTCTAGGCACAGAGACTACATACACGTGTCAATAAAATCAGTATTGCTTTATTTAACATTAAGTCACTGTCACGGAGTGCCTGCTCCTCTTCTGCCCCACCCCCATGGTGCCTGTGTCTTCCCTGTGTCCCCTCACCCTCTTCTCATCCTGTTGCAGCCTTTAAAGATAGGCTGCACAGGATGAGAAGTGTCACCTCACCCCCCCTGCCCCTTGTCAACTCCTCACATCCTGACGCAGCCTTTGAAGACAGGCTGTGCAGGATGGGAGGAAAGTGACCCCTGCGGCGGAACTCACACCTCTCCCGGCCATATTCCAGCGTGGGGCCGCCAACCTGTCACCGCGGGCCTCCCGGCGGGTGCAGCACAGGCACGAGTCTTCCCAAGCCCTGCACCCGCCGGAGACAAAGGTTGCGCTCTCGAGAACGCGGCCCATGTCAAGGGGGAATGCCTCATTGCCCGGCAACACAGCGCAGGGCCAGACGTTGCCAGGGCAACCAGGAGCATCCTGCCCAGCCTTAAGAAGGCCGTCGCAGGACTCTCCATTCGTTCGTCCGCTGCCTGAAGCTGCTGGGAGGTCTGAGCTGAGGCCAGACTCCCGCAGCCAACCCCGCTGAGCACTCTGCATAATACTCCAGGAGATGTTGGGACTATTACCCGCTGGGCACTCTCCATACTACTCCAGGAGATTGAGGATTATTACCCGCTGAACACTCTGCTAATACTCGGGGCTAAGGAGGAGTACCTGCTGCTACACTGCCTAATACTGTGGGGCCAGGATTGCCCGTGCTGCTGTGTGCTGGAAATACCCGCTGTGTGGATCCTCTGCTGTGTGCTGAGAAGTGTCACTACCTGCTGTCGGCTGCTGTGAGCCAGGAAAAAACCCTGCCAGAACTGTGCATGTCCTTGCCCCCTGTTTTCCCCCTGTATGGACTATCCATGAACTTTCCCCCCTTTTCTCTTCCCTTCCTGGTTTACAATTTACCAGGGACTCCAAGTTTTCCCTCCCTGGGGCCGGATTACAATTATTTTGGCCCCTTCCCTGCTCTTCCTCTGCTCTGGGTACTTGGACTCTACCCTCAGACCTAAATTGAGTGATTGTCATAATTCAATAAAGCTTTGAGTGTTTATCATCTTCTCGGTGTGTTCTGTCCTGCCTACACTCCGTCACAGTCACATATAAACCATAGTATTAAAAGACTTGTTCAGTGATATCCCCGCAATGAATGTCCCAAAGCCCACCATATAATAGAAGGAAGACAACCAGTGAGGAGGCATGGAAAGACCACCAGGATGATCCTATAGGGGGGTGAGGGACATTCTAGCGCTGGAGAGTTTGCCCGACATGTTTTTTGACAGCAGTCGCTTCCTCAATGGCTAATTGTATATCTAAAAGAGATACAAAGACTTAAATGAACACAACAAAACAAAAGATCATACAGACATATACAGGGCTTATAAAGTATGTAATACACTTACATAAAATATCATTATGCACCAGACAGTCACGGCCTCTCCAGTCATTGAGAGAAGGCCTCCTTTAAATACCCAATGGGGCGGAAACCAGGTTCTTTCTGGCCCCTCATTATTCCCCTGTATTTGGAATTCAGCCTTTTGAGGTACCTTTGGTTGCTGGCCTGCCATGCCTTTTTGCACCCCCATACCTGGCCCCCTGGATGGTTTCTGCCCCGTTGGGTACTGTAGCGAAACATGTCGGGCAAACTCTCCAGCGCTCCAGAGAAGCGGTATATAGTACATACCTATTGAGTCCAAAAATTCCCCTCAATCTAGGGCTTAAGCAAACCTATTATTGCATTGGGTATAACTCCTGTTTATAAAAATTGCAGTCTAGATTGAGGGGAATTTTTGGACTCAATAGGTACAGTGAGGAACAGAAGTATTTGAACCCCCTGCGATTTTACAAGTTCTCCCACTTAGAAATCATGGAGGGGTCTGAAATTCACATTGGAGGACATTCCCACTCTGAGACAGAATTCAGGAAATCACATTGTATGATTTGTAAAGAATGTATTTGTCTCGCACGGCTGAACAGAAGTATTTGAACCCCTGAGAAGATCCGTGTTAATATTTGGTACAGAAGCCTTTGTCTGCAATTACAGAGGTCAGACGTTTCCTGTAGTTCTTGGTCAGGTTTGCACTGCAACAGGGATTTTGGCCGACTCCTCCACACCGATCTCCTCTAGATCTGTCAGGTTTTGGGGCTGTCGCTGAGCAACACGGAGTTTCAGCTCCCTCCAAAGATGTTCTATTGGATTTAGGTCTGGAGAATGGCTAGGCCACTCCAGAACCTTGATATGCTTCTTACGGAGTCACTCCTTGGTTCTCCTGGCTTCGTGCTTCAGGTCGTTGTCATGTTGGAAGACCCAGCCAGGACCCATCTTCAATGCTCTGACTGAGGGAAGGAGGTAGTTGCTGAAAATCTCACAATAAATGGCCCCATTCATCCTCTCCTTAATACAGTGCAGTCATCCTGTCCCCTTCGCAGAAAAGCACCCCCAAAGCATGATGTTACCACCCCCATGCTTCACAGTAGGGATGGTGTTCTTGGGATGCAACTTATCCATTTTTTTTCCTCCAGACACGACGAGTGAAGTTTAGACCAAAAAGTTCTCCTTTGGTCTCATCTGACCACATGACTTTCTCCCATGCCTCCTCTGGATCATCCAGATGGTCATTGGCAAACTTCAGACGGGCCTGGACATGTGATGACTTGAGCAGGGGAACCTTCCGTGCAATGCATGATTGGAAACCATGACGGCGTAGTGTTCTACCGACAGTGACCTTTGAAACTGTGGTCCCAGTTCTCTTCATGTCATTGACCAGCTCCTCCCTTGAAGTTCTGGGCTGATTCCTCACCTTTCTTATCATCAGTGATACCCCACGAGGTGACATCTTGCATGGAGCCCCAGTCCGAGGGAGACTCACAGTCGTCTTTAGCCTCTTCCATTTTCTAACAATTGCTCCAAGAGTTGATCTCTTTTCACCACGCTGCTTGGCAATTGACCCGTAGCCCTTTCCAGCCTTGTGGAGGTCCACAATTTTGTCTCTGGTGTCTTTTGACAGCTCTTTAGTCTTGCCCATGGTAGTAGTTAGTGTCTGACTGTGGGATGGACAGGTGTCTTTAAAGAGCTCAGACAGGTGCTACTAAGTTAGATGAATGAGTGGAGTAGAGGTGGACTTTTTAAAGGCGCAGTAACAGGTCTTTGAGAGCCAGAAATCTTGCTGTTTCTCAGGTGTTCAAATACTTATGTTCAGCCGTGCGAGACAAATACATTCTTTACAAATCATACAATGTGATCTCCTGAATTCTGTCTCTCAGAGTGGGAATGCACCTACAATGTGAATGTCAGACCCCTCCATGATGGAGAAGTGGGAGAACTTGCAAAATCGCAGGGGGTTCACATATCCAACTCCGGACGTCTGGCGAGAAGGACGTGCGCTGGCGAGCTCCTGCTCCCCTGGCCCCAATCCGCTGCCATCTGGGCAGCAGCGGACCCTCACGGGGGCCCCACGATTCTCCGGTCCCTGCTCGTCAGCCAGGTAAGGCCACTGGACCTTTTTCCCGGACCTCCGGGACTTGCGGCCTACCCGGCACCCGAAGCCGCGGCCTCGATTTTTGGCGCGGCCGACCCGGATCGCTGGGCATCAGCCCAGGCTGCTGCTGCTCTGTTCCCCGGTCCCCGCCGATCAGCCAGCCTCCCCAGGGCCCCCCTCACTGGCCCTGGGTCCATCCCCGACCACCGGGTACCAGCTCGCCCGGAGCAGCCACGTGCTCGTCAGCTCCGGTGCCCCCGCGCCCCATCCGCTGCCATCCGGGCACCTGAGCCTGCTGCCGATGTCCCCACCAACACCCTGAAGGGGCCACAGACACTCCGTCCCTCCAGCGGAGCTCCGGCGGTCCGAAGCGGCTTGAGGCCTACCACGGCACCCGAAGCCGCTGTGTTTCCTGCCGGCCGTGGCTGGAATCGCGGCGGGACGCCTCCGCTCCTCCAGGGAAGCTACCACCACCACCAACGGTCCTCCTAACATAGGAGGGATCCACCTCCACCCCGACGCTCCAGGACCCAGGACACCAGGTACTCCACCAGGGGCACCCACTACCCATCAGGGAGCCCAACCACCATCCCACCGCCAGCCACCAGGGACACACTCAGGGATCCCACCATCCACCGGAAACCCTAACCACCAGGGACCCTAAATCACTATCCCTCCAGGGATCGCTACTACCCCACCAGGGATAGCACGGCCACCATCCCACCAGGGATCCCCTGCCCTCCACCCCACCTGGGACTACCAGCCACCTCCCACGGCGTTTCGGACACTGCTTTGCCATCCCTGACCAGCACCCCCTCACCCACCCGACCCTTCCTGCACCCCGCTCACCCCAACATGCCACCCGCGCTCCTCCTCCTCGTCCTCCTCTCCTCCATCCCTAAAACAGCCTTCCTCTACCCACCCACCCCCGCTAAGCAGCTCTATATCGCCCCCTCACTTCTCCCCTCTCCCCACTACGGCACCCACCACCTCCTCCTGCTACTCCACTTCCCCGCTGACCCACTTGCCACCACTTTCAGACCCAAGCGCTCCTACACCTCCCGTTCCCACGCCACCTTCCTCACCCTCCTCCTTCTCATATCAGCTGGAGACATCTCCCCGAACCCTGGTCCCTCACCACCCCACCCCCCCCCTATAGCCCCCCCTGCTCACGCCAGCCGACGCGACCCCCTCAACCTCATACATGTACCCCTCCTCCCCATATCTATCCCCCCTCTCTCGGTTGCACTCCTGAATGCCCGTTCGGTTTGCAATAAGCTTACCGCCATCCATGACCTCTTCATCTCCCGCTCCCTCAACCTCCTAGCAGTCACCGAAACCTGGGTACAGGCCACTGACTCCACTTCCCCTGCGGCACTCACCCATGGAGGTTTCATCTGGACCCACTCACCAAGACTGAGCGATCGCAGAGGTGGTGGTGTCGGCTTGCTCCTATCACCGCTTAGCACCTTCCAGGTCCTCCCTAACCCACCCTCTCTTTCCTTCCCCTCCTTTGAGGCGCACTGCATCCGACTCTTCTCACCCACCCCCCTTAGGATTGCAGTGATCTACAGGCCTCCCGGATCCATACCCCGCTTCCTGGATGACTTCGCCACCTGGCTCCCCTTCTTCCTCTCCTCTGAGCTACCGACCATCATCCTCGGGGACTTCAACATCCCCATCAACGACAACAACCCGACTACTTCCCAATTCCTCCACCTAGCCTCCTCCTTCGCGCTCACACAGCACACTCAATCCTCCACCCACTTCGGAGGGAACACCCTGGACCTTGTCTTCTCCCACCTCTGTACCCTCAACCAGTTCTCTAACACCCCCTTCCCTCTCTCCGACCACCACCTCATCACCTTCTCCATCTCCCCTTCCCCCAACTCCCCCCCTCAAAAACGCCAAACCATCACCAGCCGCAACCTCCGCAACCTGAACCCGGCCCCCCTCCACTCTGCCGCCGACCGCCTACACGACAGCATCCTCTCACTGTCATGTCCTGACATAGCCACCACCTTGTACAATTACTCACTGTCAGCTGCCCTAGACTCTCTGGCACCCCTAACCACACGCATCATCAAACCCAGACCACTCCAACCCTGGCAGACCGACAGCACTAAACGCCTCAAACGTCGCAGTCGCGCACTAGAGAGACTGTGGCGCAAAACCAGGTCCCCTCATACTTTCTCCCTCTACAAATCTGCATTTCTTATCTACACCTCCTCCCTCCACGCCGCCAAGCAGGCCTACTTTGTTAACCTAATCAACACCCTCTCCTCCTGCCCCCGCCGACTCTTCTCCACCTTCAACTCCCTGCTCTCTCCCCCCCCTCCTCCACTCAGTACCTCTCTCACCGCCCACGAGATTGCCACCCATTTCCACAACAAGATTGACGCTATCCGTAAGGACATCGTCAACTTGCAATCTACCTCCCCACCTAGCCTCCTCACCCCCATCACCCCCTCATCTCCCTCCTCCTCTGCCCTCACAACCGCATTGCCCCCCACCTCTCCCAATGCCCCGCCCACCATTACCCCCCCGCACTGCACTCCCTCAGCCCTGTCACTACTGAGGAAGTCGCCAAAGTCCTCTCAGAAGCCCGCCTCACTACCTGCCCCCTGAACCCTATCCCCTCTCAACTCCTCCGGTCACCCCCCGCCTCCCTCATCCGCTCCCTCACCCACATCTTCAATCTCTCCCTCTCTACTGGCGTATTCCCCTCCCCCCTAAAGCACGCGCATATCACCCCCATCCTCAAAAAGCCCTCCCTGGATCCCGCGGACCCCAACAACCTCAGACCCATCTCCCTGCTGCCACTCACCTCCAAGCTCCTTGAACGCATAGTCTACGATCGCCTAAGCTCCCACCTTACAGACAATAACCTCCTTGACCCACTACAGTCCGGCTTCCGTCCCCTACACTCCACCGAAACTGCCCTCCTCAAAATCACTAACGACCTACTAAACGCCAAAGCCAAGGGCGACTACTCTGTCCTCCTTCTCCTGGACCTCTCTGCGGCCTTCGACACAGTTGACCACCCCCTCCTCCTTAATAAACTACTCTCCCTTGGCATCAGAGATACTGCTCTCTCTTGGTTCTCATCCTACCTATCCCGACGCTCCTTCAGTGTCACCTACAATGGTGCCACCTCCCCCTCCCTCCCCCTCTCTGTTGGGGTCCCCCAAGGCTCTGTCCTTGGACCCCTTCTCTTCTCCATCTACACCTCCTCCCTGGGCAAACTCATACACTCACAGCTTCAACTATCACCTCTACGCTGACGACACCCAAATCTACCTCTCCACCCCTCTCCTCACCCCCACTATCTCCGCCCGCATCACTCACCTCCTAAATGACATCTCAGACTGGATGTCGCTACATTTCCTCAAGCTCAACCTCTCCAAAACCGAGCTCCTCCTCTTTCCCCCTGCCAACACCCCCCCCCCATCCTATCCATCATCACCAACAACTCCACTATCACTCCCGCCCCGCAAGCCAAAGTCCTTGGCGTCATTCTTAACTCGAACCTCTCCTTCCAACCGCATGTCAAATCACTCACAAACACATGCAGGCTCCATCTTCGCAACATTGCCAAGATACGTACCTTCCTCACCCTTGACACCCCCAAACTTCTAGTACACTCCCTCATCATCTCACGCCTTGACTACTGTAATTCTCTTCTCACCGGCCTACCCAAGTGCAGGCTCTCCCTGCTCCAGACCATCCTGAACTCAGCGGCTAGACTCATCCACCTCACCACCCGCTCCACCTCTGCCACCCCCCTCTGCCTCTCCCTCCACTGGCTCCCGATTGCCCAACGCATCAAGTTTAAACTCCTAACCCTGACCTACAAAGCCGTTCACAACACTGCCCCTGACTACCTCACCAACCTGATCCCCATGTACTGCCCTACCTGTACCCTTCGCTCCTCACAGGACCTCCTTCTATCCTGCTCCCTGGTCTCCTCCTCCCATGCACGACTGCAAGACTTCTCCAGGTCCTCCCCCATCCTCTGGAACTCACTGCCCCAATCCATCAGACTGTCACCTTCCCTCTTCACATTCAGGCGCTCCCTCAAAACCCATCTCTTCAGGGAAGCCTACCCCACCCTCACTTAACGGCCATTCTCCCTCTTTCCTCCCACCCCTCATTCCCCTCAGTCACTTCCTACTGTACCTTTACCCCCTCCCTCCTAGATTGTAAGCTCGAAAGAGTAGGGCCCTCTTACCCCTCGTACGTTGTTTGTTGTTGTTGTACTGTGCCATGTATTGTCCCCCCCTCTATTGTACAGCGCTGAGCAAACCCTTTGGTGTTATATAAACTCGTAGTAATAATAATAATAATAATAATAATACTTCTGTTCCTCACTGTATATACCATATACCGTGTGTTATACAGCCAGCGATATGGGACATCATTCTCACGCATCTTTATAGGAACAGCACCAACTCTTCAAAAAGAGTAATTTTTGGAACTCCTAGAGGGGTATGTACAAGAGGAACCATTGATGTTTGAATGTCTTTATTGGAATATCCATATTAACTACTCTGGACCAGGGGTGGACTGACCATTTGGAAACTCGGGCACTGTCACAATAGATGCCCCTGGTACCTTTTTATTTGGGAATACAACAGAATGTACTATATAGTATTGTGTGTTAATATCACTTGACCAGTAGATGGCACTATACACTAAAGGTTACTAGTTGTGTATATCTGAAGACTTGTTGGTTCTTCCTTCTTCTCTATCATCTCTTCAGGAAGTAATCTGTCTGCTGAAATGTGCTCTGTATGTTCATAACTTAAGCCACACAAGTAAAGTCATACTTCTGCCTCATCACTACCAGTGTCTTCTATAACACATAACCAACACCTTTTTCATAGGCTTTTTTGAGTTTGGGCAAGAACACAGGGGCCCCATGATCCCCTATTGCCCGGGGGCCCCATGAGTTGTCAGTTGGACTGTCACCTCTTTTCATATACACCAATGTTTTTTTCACATCTATAGTGAGAAGAATTTTTTCTGGCCTTCCTCATGGTAATTCACGTTAATTTATTTCATGGCACTCTAGCACTATTGGTATTTATTCCTCATCATTTAATATTTATTCACTTTTAGAGTCACTTTTTACTGTGGATTCATTTCCATCTATGTTGGTTATCCAGGAAGGTTTATACCCACAATGCTTATATTATGGCACAGTCACTGAGAAGGTAAAGAGAGATATATCTTATTAATTTAATATGTGCATCCTATTAGGCTGATGTCATGATGATTATCCCGTCTCCTCTATATTCATCATTATCCACTATTCCATTCCTAGGAGTTCATCCATCCTTACTGCGATGTTCATGAAGGAACAGCTAAAGAAGAAAACGATTCCACTAGGTTACACAATATGGAACTTTACTGCAGATGAATACAGAAAGGAAATTCCATTGCCTCATATTGATCATTTTTGCCTACACAGCCACTTTTGAAGACGCCAAACGGTTCTTTATTTTAATTCTTTGATTTTAATATGATTGCAACATGTTCACCATGTCAATGTCAACCTTTTTTCATGATCTAAGTGATCGAATAAATACAAATATCGCATTTACTTTTGTAGTGATATATTACTCCGCATAGGATTTAATTAACCACTTTCCAGGCGGCTCTGCACTAGCCAACTGCCATTTTTTTGTGTTCCACTCAGAACAGGCCTCGCCATGGTCCACCAAAGAAGTTGAGTGCATGTGCTCAGCATCATATCCAGAGGTTGTCTTTGGGAAATAGATGTATGAGTGCTGCCAGCATTGCTGCAGAGGGTGAAGGGGTGGGGGGGTCAGCCTGTCAGTGCTCAGACCATACGCCGCACACTGCATCACATTGGTCTGCATGGCTGTCGTCCCAGAAGGAAGCCTCTTCTAAAGATGATGCACAAGAAAGCCCGCAAACAGTTTGCTGAAGACAAGCAGACTAAGGACATGGATTACTGGAACCGTCTCCTGTGGTCTGATGACACCAAGATCAACTGATTTGGTTCAGATGGTGTCAGGCGTATGTGGTGGCAACCAGGTGAGGAGTACAAAGACAAGTGTGTCTTGCCTACAGTCAAGCATGGTGGTGGGGGTGTCATGGTCTGGGGCTGCATGAGTGCTGCTGGCACTGGGGGGGCTACAGTTCATTGAGGGAACCATGAATGCCAACATGTATTGTGACATACTGAAGCAGAGCATGATCCCCTCCCTTCAGAGACTGGGCCGCAGGGCAGTATTCCAACATAACAACCCCAAACACACCTCCAAGATGACCACTGCCTTGCTAAAGAAGCTGAGGGTAAAGGTGATGGACTGGCCAAGCATGACTCCAGACCTAAACCCTATTGAGTATCTGTGGGGCCTCCTCAAATGGAGGGTGGAGGAGTGCAAGGTCTCTAACATCCACCAGCTGAGTGATGAGGACATGGAGGGGTGGAAGAGGACTCCAGTGGCAACCTGTGAAGCTCTGGTGACCTCCATGTCCAAGAGGGTTAAGGCAGTGCTGGAAAATAATGGCGGTCACACAAAATATTGACACTTTGTGCCCAGTTTGGACCTTGTCACTTAGGGGTGGACTCACTTTTGTGGCCAGTGGTTTAGACATTAATGGCGGTGTGTTGAGATTTTTTGAGGGGACAGCAAATTTCCATGTTATACAAGCTGTACACTGACTACGTCACATTGTAGCAAAGTGTCATTTCTTCAGTGTTGTCACATGAAAAGAGAGAATCAAATATTTACACAAATGTGAGGGGGACTCACTTCTGGGAGATACTGTATACAAAAATGTTTTCTTTAGGTGAAGTTTCTCCTTAAGCTCCTATAATATATGTACAGTAATTCCAATTGTTACAATCTCAAATACATTTTAGCACATTAATTACTTCTTTGAAGTAATTTTCAGTGTTTTTAAATGTGCAGTTTTAAGTAAAATAATCCTAGGCGATTCTGCCTTATTCTGGCTCTGTTATAGGGTGACAACACTCTGTCCCTTAGGCCTAGTTCACACTGAAAGCTTTGAAAGTGGGTCGTTTGAGGGGCGTTTTTAACGTTTTTTTTTTAGTAAGTAGTAAGCTCACTTATTTATTTATTTCAGGTACTTATATAGCGCCATCAATGTACGCAGCTCTTTACACACATATTGTACATTCACATCAGTCCCCGCCCCCGAGGGGCGTACAATCTAAGGTCCCTAACTCACATTCATACATACACATACTAGGGACAATTTAGACCGGAGCCAATTCACCTACCAGCAAGTCTTTGGAGTCCACTTGATATATGATTTTATCAATTATTGTGCAAATAATTTATCTATGTTTTTAATACATTTTCTATTTAGTTTTAGAGCTGTTTAGCTACAGAGGGGTTAATATCTGTGGGTGGCTATTAAGGATGACACACTCCCCTGGCTCCTCCTATATATATATTTTGATTGCCAGATCCTAGTCACGTGATCTGAGGAACGGAAAAGTCCCCGAAACATATTATCATGATGACCGGCTTCTCTCCTTTGGCTTGACATGGTTTGTGTTCTCCTAGGCTTCCAGTTTGCCCTCACCAGCCCTTGTTCGGCGGTCTTCTGCCTGGTTTGGGGAAACATAACTCATGGGGGGATGCGCCATCTCAGTGATCCCAGAGACCACCATACACACACTCCTACCATTGTCCTGAGGTTTCTGGGCTGAGCATCCTACTGAGCATCATGTGTCCTCCTCCAGCTTCTGGGAATCTGTGTCTCTCCTGTCCACTGACTTGGTGATGTATCAATGGGGGCACTCCTACATGTCATGCTTTTTAACTCAACATTAAAGTGATTTTCGACTTCCACAGGGTTGGGAGCATGTCTTTAGTTGTTTTGTGCTCAGGTCTCATTGCTGGCCAGATGAGTAGTTTGAGGTCATCCACATATCCCCTGTACTCACTATATCCGCTCTCCCTGGACCCCGCACTCACTATATCCGCTCTCCCTGGACCCCGCACTCACTATATCCGCTCTCCCCGGACCCCGCACTCACTATATCCGCTCTCCCCGGACCCCGCACTCACTATATCCGCTCTCCCCGGACCCCGCATTCACTATATCCGCTCTCCCCGGACCCCGCATTCACTATATCCACTCTCCCCGGACCCCGCACTCACTATATCCGCTCTCCCCGGACCCCGCACTCACTATATCCGCTCTCCCCGGACCCCGCATTCACTATATCCGCTCTCCCCGGACCCCGCATTCACTATATCCGCTCTCCCCGGACCCCGCATTCACTATATCCGCTCTCCCCGGACCCCGCATTCACTATATCCGCTCTCCCCGGACCCCGCATTCACTATATCCGCTCTCCCCGGACCCCGCATTCACTATATCCGCTCTCCCCGGACCCCGCATTCACTATATCCGCTCTCCCCGGACCCCGCATTCACTATATCCGGTCTCCCCGGACCCCGCATTCACTATATCCGGTCTCCCCGGACCCAGCATTCACTATATCCGGTCTCCCCAGACCCCGCATTCACTATATCCTCTCTCCCCGGACCCCGCATTCACTATATCCGCTCTCCTCAGGCCCCGCATTCACTATAACCGGTCTCCCCGGACCCCGCATTCACTATATCCGGTCTCCCCGGACCCCGCATTCACTATATCCGCTCTCCCCGGACCCCGCATTCACTATATCCGCTCTCCCCGGACCCCGCATTCACTATATCCGCTCTCCCCGGACCCCGCATTCACTATATCCGCTCTCCCCGGACCCCGCATTCACTATATCCGCTCTCCCCGGACCCCGCATTCACTATATCCGCTAGTCCCGGACCCCGCATTCACTATATCCGCTCTCCCCAGACCCCGCATTCACTATATTCGCTCTCCCCAGACCCCGCATTCACTATATCCGCTCTCCCCGGACCCCGCATTCACTATATTCGCTCTCCCCGGACCTCGCATTCACTATATCCGCTCTCCCCGGACCCCGCATTCACTATATCCGCTCGCCCCGGACCCCGCATTTACTATATCTGCTCGCCCCGGACCCCGCATTCACTATATCTGCTCGCCCCGGACCCCGCATTTACTATATCTGCTCGCCCCGGACCCCGCATTCACTATATCTGCTCGCCCCGGACCCCGCATTCACTATATCCGCTCTCCCCAGACCCCGCATTCACTATATTCGCTCTCCCCAGACCCCGCATTCACTATATCCGCTCTCCCCGGACCCCGCATTCACTATATCCTGTCTCCCCGGACCCCGCATTCACTATATCCTGTCTCCCCGGACCCTGCATTCACTATATCCTGTCTCCCCGGACCCTGCATTCACTATATCCTGTCTCCCTGGACCCCGCATTCACTATATCTGGTCTCCCACAGTACACAGAACATGGAAATGCAATTATTTTGGTAAATATTAACTGCTAAATACCTTTTCTCATCAGCAGTATATAGCAGTCTTGTGACTTCTATCAGTGTCCAGCAGAGCACTCGTTAAAGCTTGTAGGAGTTTTCTTTCTGCTCTAGGAGGATGCAGAACACCTTACCTCTGTTTGGGCAGTGCTGATTGGCTCTGCACTCTCCAAGAAAAAAAAACTCTCTAGCAATACACACCAAACTGAGCATGTGCAGGGTGACTCCATACAATATGTCTTATCAGGAGATAAGAGGGGGGTACTGGAAGAAGGGGAGGATCAGATAAGACAGGATCAAACAGCCTTTTTGCGCAATGCAGAGGATTAACCCCTTAGGTTCCACAGTGAGTATAACAAGCACGCTTTACTGCATCTACAGACTGATTGTACTGTTGTGGGTTTAGTAACACTTTAATGTATTTATTACAACATGTTTCCATTTCAAGTTCTAAATAATTTTCGCATTTTAATTCATATTCAAATAATTTCAAATTGATTTGAAAATAAGGAATATACGTAACGGATCCGAAGATACAAAACAAATTCTGAAAATGAATCATTCTAAAGTAACGAATATGACAAAATGAAATTATTAATCTAATGAATGAATCTGAACAAAACAAATGTTTTCTGTGGTCACATCTCCAGCGGGCAGTCATCGCTGGATTGTAGGTAGGAAGGAAGTAGCTGTAACAATGCTTCAGGAGATGAAACATCGTCACCACCGTTGTCACCGTACTCTCGGTTTTTCATTTTGTTTGATTGTGAGCTGCAGTAGGACCCACAAAGAAAGCTCATCTCAGCTGAGGGATTGTAGCTGATGATGGTATGTGGACAACCCTGAGCATGTGTCCTGCAGAGAGCTGCCACTTCCAGTATTGGAGTCACTGGAGAGATGGCTGAGCATTAGGTTTCCTTACTCAAATGATACTGGTGTGGTCTGGAGGCAGGTGTGGTCCTGGACAGTGACATCTAAGGAGTGTTGGAGTAACTAGAAGAACCCGGGAGGGGAGATATCCACAAGTCTGGTTAACTCTTATACTAAGACCAGGAGGTCAGAGGTCTCTGGTGAGTGCAGGAGCACCTGAGGGGGGTCACAGATTGGTCATAGAGGTCACCATGAATGAATATGTCATTGCACCATACTAGAGGACTTCTCTTTCACAGACTGTAACTAGAAATTGAGAGACTTCATTCTTTATTGATCATATGTTGGTTATACACAGCATGTTATTCATGAGTTCAGAAACTACACGGCGCTGTGAACGATTACTGATTAACAATATAAAGTGCCTGAAAGTATGACATGCCTGTTCTAGAGGAAGGATTATTTTACAATTCCAGAAGCTGAGAAGATCTGTTGTCAGCCATGTTTCTGTGGGCTCTTTATGTGCCATGTCTTGTAGGGATGATGAAGGAATACATACACTATCAATGCAACAAGCAGGATAAACAAAACAATGAAGACGAAAGCCAGAAAATGCCATCTGTATTTCCAACATTCTGTGACCTGAAAAAGAGGAAAGACATAAATGCCCTGCAGCAGTAAGACCCAATAAATATTTGACTGAATAAAATATATTTGTACAAATTTCTAGCATCTATGGAAGCTTAGGTTGACTTGGAGTCATGGATACAGTTTGCAGGAAACAACCCAATGTCAGGTTATAGGGATACAGGAAATTGCCCCAATGTCACATTATGGGTTATAGGAAACTACCCCAATGTCAGGTTATGGGTTACAGGAAACTGCCCCAATGTCAGGTTATGGGTTACAGGAAATTGCCCCAATGTCAGGTTATGGGTTACAGGGAACTGCCCCAATGTCAGGTTATGGGTTACAGGAAATTGCCCCAATGTCAGGTTATGGGTTACAGGAAATTGCCCCAATGTCAGGTTAAAGGGAACAGAAAACAATCAAAATCTCAGGTTATGGGTTACAGAAAACAATCAAAATCTCAGGTTATGGGTTACAGGAAACTGCCGCAATGAAGGTTATGAGTTTGTAGGGAGGTGCTGTGTGGTACAAGCAGTAAATACAGAGTCCAGTTACAGTAAAACTTGGAACTTGTATTAAACAGAATGCCAATGTTACTAACACACTGGCAGAAGAGCATCGCTGGGGGAATAACTCCTAGCTAGATGTGGCGGAGAGGTGCCAACAACATCTGTTTCAGACGGTGCAGCCCGGCCTGGCTAATCTGATCCCAAGAGGGAAGTTTCTTCCCTAACCTTTCCCTGCTCATCAGGAACCTTTTCCTACCGCTAGTTACTTTTCCTAACAAGCGGGTCTCTCTCTCTACACCAGCCACACACCAGGAGAGTACCAAAACCCCAAGGGCAGGGACAGATAGACTCTGCTGACCCCAGGTGGCCGCCAAGGGTCACATGGGTTCACTGTAGCCAACCGGAACACTGCTCCATTGACCCAGGAAACCCAAGAGAAATGTTGTTATTCTTGGACTTCCTCTCCAGGCTGAGGTGTCACTTGATTTGAGCATCACCAACAGTGGAGAAAACCTACCTGCCTACAAGCTACAGGAAATCGCCCCAATGTCACATAATGGGTTACAGGAAACCACCTCAATGTCAGGTTAAATATTACTGGAAACCATCCAAATCTCAGGTTATGGGTCATAGATAACCTTCCCAATGAAGTTTATGAGTTACAGGAAACTGCCCCAATGTCACACGATGGGTTATAGGAAACTACCCCAATGTTATATTACAGGAAACTACCTCAATGTCAAGTTACAGGAAACTGCCCCAATGTCACATTATGGATTATAGGAAACTTCCCCAATGTCACATGATGGGTTATAGTTAGCTACCCCAATGTCAGGTTATGAGTTACAGAAAACCACCTCAATCTTGGGTTATGTGTTACAGGAAACTTCCCCAATGTCACATGATGGGTTATAGGAAACCACCCCAATGTCAGGTTATGAGTTACAGGAAACTACCCCAATGTCACTTTATGGGTTACAGAAAACCACCCTAATGTCAGGTGATGGGTTACAGGATACCACCCCAATGTCAGGTGATGGGTTACAGGATACCACCCCAATGTCAGGTGATGGGTTACAGGATACCACCCCAATGTCAGGTGATGGGTTACAGGATACCACCCCAATGTCAAGTGATGGGTTACAGGATACCACCCCAATGTCAGGTGATGGGTTACAGGATACCACCCCAATGTCAGGTGATGGGTTACAGGATACCACCCCAATGTCAGGTGATGGGTTACAGGATACCACCCCAATGTCAGGTGATGGGTTACAGGATACCACCCCAATGTCAGGTGATGGGTTACAGGATACCACCCCAATTTTAGGGTATACAAAACTACTTCACTATCAGGTTATGGGTTATGGGAAAGTGCCTCAATTTCAGGTTTTGGGCTACAGAAAATCACCCAAATGTCATATTAGGGGTTACAGAATACCAACTTCCCAAGTTATTGGATATCATTGTTTCTCACATTGGACACTTAATAATGTAAAGTCATCACCTCTGTATTGTGGATTGCAGTAATGATTGTACACTTGTATCACTGCTCAGAGCTGTACATTATTAATGGAGACACGGCCAGAAATAGGTCAGTGGGCATTGCGTGTCACCATGTATTGGACTAATAGTAAGCAAGCCATCACTGTGATGTCACAGATAAAAGTTGTCACCCAATGTTATGACTTACCCACAGTCTTCTGTTGTGAGCTGTAAAAGGAAAAAAGAGAGGAAATCAATACAGAGAACTCAGCAACCTTTCATCTTTTTGTCTTTCATTATTCTGTACATTTTTCCATCCATGGTGAGTCGAACTGATGAATCAAACACCTTTTTTTTTAAAGGGTTCACAGTATTATGTTAATAAGGACCTGGTCACTCTACCATCCAGCTGCAGCAGACAGCAGGGAAAAAGCTCACCTACTTCATGCGTTGCTCCCTTCCAGTCCAAACAAGTGAAGTGTCTCCTCCTCAATGACAGGAAAACTCTAGAGAACGTCAGTGACCAGCAATGGAGGGCATCCAGCCGGAGAGGAAGTGACACATAGAAACAGCTGAGTATTTAATTTGCACTGCACAGCCCTGCAGGGCAGTAGATAATTATTTTCTGGGGGGGTCAGCTCTCAGACTCTAAGAGAGACACAAGATGGTGCCTCTTACACTGCTCAGTAAGGTTGGCTATGGGGGTGTTTCTGAAAGCAGTGGTCCTGTGTGCAAGCGGAAAAAAAAGGGTGGTGCAACGAATATTGGAGGTGGTTGTCATAGTGCTGAATATTGGCCATGGCGTATATGGACACAGAGTTCAGGTGTCAGTAGTAAGTGAGTGTTACATTTCTGAGAGTAGTTATGGTTAGGCAGGAATACCACTTTAGGAATAAATGAAAGAAGATGCCAGCCACATAGGGAGTGCATTGTTTTATTGTTGACTGTCAACGGTTTAGGAGAGTAGGAGAGAGGTGAAATTAGTGGGAGATGGGTGGGAGTTGCTATAACCTGGGGGGATTAGGTAGGTGACAGGGATGCACAGTGATTAGGAAGGGATAGAGGAAGGTGCTATACCTGGAAGAGAGAAGGTGAGTGGTATGTAGGGGGTGAAGCAGTATGGGGGGTAGGTGAAGTGGTATGAGGGGGAAGGTGAGGCAGTATGGGGGGTAGATGAAGCCATATGAGGCAATATGGGAGGTTGGTGAGATGGTGTGGAGGGTAGGTGAGGTGGGGTATGGGGGGTAGGAGAGTGTGGAACTATGGGGGATAGGTGAGGCAGTATTGGAGGTGGGTAAGGCAGTATGGGGGGGTGGATTAAGTGGTATGAGAGGGGAACTGAGGTAGTATAGGGGATAAGTGAAGTAGTATGAGGGGGTGGGTGAGACACTATGAGGGATAGGTGAGTAGGTAAGGGGGGGGGGGGGGGTGGTAGGTGAAGCGGATCGGTGCTAGGTGAAGTGGTATGAGGGGTTAGATTAGTTGGTATAGGGGGTAGGTGAAGTGGTATGGGGGGTAGGTGAGATGGTATCAGGGGTAGGTTAAGTGGTATAGGGGGTAGGTGAGGCAGTATGGGGGGTGGGTAAGGAAGTATGGGGGTGGATGAAGTGGTATGAGAGGGTGAATGAGGCAGTATGGAGGATAGGTAAGGTGGTATGGAGGATAGGTGAAGTAGTATGAGGGGGTGGGTGAAGCAGTATGGGGATAGGTGAGGAATAATGGGGGGGTAGGTGAGGTGGTATGGGGTTCTGTGGGGCAGTATGGAGGTTAGGTGAAGTGTTATGAGGGTGTAGGTGAGGCAGTATGAGCGGTATGTGAAGCGGTATGGGGGGGGGGGGGTAGGTGAAGTGGTATGAGGGGATGAGTGAAGCATTATGGGGTCAATTAAGTAGTATTGGGAGTAGGTGAATTGGTATGAGGGGGTAGAGGAAGCAGTATGGTGGGGTAGGTGAAGTGGTATGAGGGGGTAGATGAGGCAGTATGGGGGGTAGGTGAGGCAGTATGGGGGGTAGGTGAAGTGGTATGAAGGGGCAGATTAGGCAGTGTGAGGGGTAGGTAAAGTGGTATGAGAGGGTGGGTGAGGCAGTATGGGTTGTAAGTGAGGCAGTATGGGGGGTATGTGAAGTGGTATGAAGGGGTAGATGAGGTAGTATGGGGGGTAGGTGAAGTGGTATGAGAGGGTAGGTGAGGCAGTATGGGGAGTAGGTGAAGTGGTATGAGAGGGTAGGTGAGGCAGTATGGGGGGTAGGTGAGGCGGTATGGGGGGTAGGTGAAGTGGTATGAGGGGATTAGTGAGGCAGTATGGGATCATTGAAGTAATACTGGGGGTAGGCAAATTGGTATGAGGTAGGGGAAGCGGTATGGGGGGGTAGGTGAAGTGGTATGAGGGGGTAGATGAGGCAGTATGGGGGGTAGGTGAGGTGGTTTGGGGGGTAGGTGAAGTGGTATGAGGGAATGAGAAAAGCAGTATGTATGGTAGGTGAAGTGGTATGAGAGGAAGAGTGAGGCATTATGGGGTCAATGAAGTAGTATTGGGGGGGTAGGTGAATTGGTATGAGGGGTTAGGTGAAGTGGTATCGGGGGTAGGTGAAGTGGTATGAGAGGGTGGGTGAGACAGTTTGGGGGGGTTACACACAGAGTGCAGAGTTGGACCTTCTTCCACAGCTACTTACCTCTGCATCCCCCATCCACATCTCACTTTCACCCCTCTTCATCTCTGACCTCTGCATACAATCCCCCCCCCCCCCACTGCCCCCATCTTCTCCCCCCTCCATCTTCCACATCTTACCTTTGTTGCTGTATTAAGCTGAAGCACCCAGTTGGATCTAGTAACTCCTCCCACACTGTAGGTGGCTCCGCCTCTCTCACTTGCAGGTAGATCATCATGTGGGGGTGTCGGTATCCGCACTGCACCTGCATCTCCTTTGTCCCCATTCTGCACTCAGTGGCAGCCACTCAGGAGATCAGATCTATGGGATCCACTGGGGGACAAACTGTCCCTTGTAAGCACAGAAGCCGGACTTCTGCCTTTACAAGTGATATCGGTGAGCGGGGAGCAGAGGGGCGGAGACAGAGGTGGGGGAAGTTACAGCTGAGAAAAGTCCTGATTAATATGTTAATTCAATTTAAAAAGTAATTTTATTGTTTTTTTCTAAACTATAACTTTCACTAAATAATCCCGGTGATTTTGACTACTCCAGGCACTTCCTGTTACAAGCTGACAACACTCTGTTCCTGTCTCTCAATCAGGAGCGGACTGACAACTCATGGGGCCCCCGGGCAATAGGGGATCATGGGGCCCCTGTGTCCTTGCCCAAACTCAAAAAAGCCTATGAAAAAGGTACCAGGGGCATCTCATGGGGCCTCTTACTGACCCCGGGCCCTTGGGCAGTGCCCAAGTTTCCAAATGGTCAGTCTGCCCCTGCTCCCAATTGTTCTCTTGTGTTGTCACTGTGTCACATGCTCTTCCACTGCAGACTCCAAGTAGCCGTGCACATTTCCCCAATACATGGGGCCAAAATCATACTAGTAGATTTAATACATGAAACACAAATATGGCCATAGCTGGTCCGTGTGTTGCTATGATTGTGGTGCGGGCATTAGAGTGTAAGCTCTTCTGAGGAGGGAAACAGCAACATAACACAGATGAATTCATTACCTCGGATGATGTGTTGGATCTGTTGATGCTTTTTCCAATATTCATTTATTTTTATCTGGTTAATGAACATTTTCTTGTCCTCTTTTCCAAAAAGGATAAGTTCCTTGGCCAGTTTCTCTATACTTGGCTGATATTTCAGAATCCTCTTCTTCTCTTCATCACTGGCGCTCTCCACATCATCGATCAGCACAATCACATTCTTCCTCCCTGTGGGGAAATGATTGCCTTATTGATGATCAGTTTTGTATTATTACATTGCACAGATCTGTGTAGCAGAGCTTTATTGTCTATACAGTACATACTCCATGCAGAGGGGTAACTAGAGCCTTTCATGCTGAAACCATAAAGGCCCCCCTGACCCCTGGCTGAAACCCTTCCCCCACGGTGGTGGAATGCCAGGGCCCGGTCACAAGTACAACCTTTATGACCCTGCTAGTTCAGCAACTGTTGTCAGTAGTTTTTTTTACATTTTTGTCATTTTATTTTTTATTTTTTTTGTCATTTTGTTGGGGGATTTGGTGAGATATCAGGGGTCTAAACAGACCTCTGATGTTCCACCTTTGAGACAGAGAGAGGAGATTGATGGCACAGCCCTCAGTCTCTGTCTCTGCAGCCTCAGCTACACAGAATGAATGGACAGGAAAAGCTCTGTACAGAGGCTTCCTATTCATTCACAAACTGAAGCATAAGAAACAGTTCTCTATGCCTTTGTTACTGTGTGAATGAACAGAATCAGCGATCAGTACAGATCACTGACTATTCGTTAAATCAAGGAAGGGACAGTAAATTACACATTTACCGGCCCCTTCCCCACTTTCCATTCTGATCCCATGCAGTAGGTGACGGGAGAGGGGAGGGGGAACCTGTTAGCGCTGGGGAGGGGGATGAGAGGGGCTTGGGGAATACACAGGGGCCTGATCACATCACAACAGGAGGTGGATAGGAAAGGCGGTGGGGCAGCATAGAGAGGAACCGATCCACTCCATTTTCCTCCTGCATCCCCTAAAAGGCTGAAGGAGATTGGACCCTCTAAATGCCACCCTCATTGCCCCTCCTTTCCAGATGAACAGGAGCTTCACAGGCCCTCTGGGCATGGGGCTGGGTTACAATTGTGACCCTTGCAACCCCTATACATGTGCTCCTGACTCTATGTCATTCCTTGACTCCGTGATGTCTGGGTAACAGTGTCAAGCTGTTCTTGGCTCAACTTAGTATAAATAAAGACAGAAATGTTTTGTTAAACACACAAATAGCCTGAGATCTATTGTAGAAGTATGTTTGTGAAAGACACTCGGTGGCCCTGGTCAAGGACATGTTTCGTCCTCATCCCTGTGGTGTCCCCCTGTAGTCGCCACCTTACAGAAGGAAGTTTTGGCTCATTTTAGCAGATGAGAAAGATTATAAGTACAGCGATCATCACAAATAAAGTTTACAAGAAATCTTAGTCCTTTCACCTAGGATGTCTGATAGAGCCTTCAGTTCCTCATCATACAAAGAGTCGGGGACATCGGTGACATTAATTCTTCCTCTGTTCTTGGTGTGGTAGAGAATACCAAACGTACATTGGTGTATTTCCTGTCTGAAGCTCCAGGTTGTATTTGAGATGTGGATGCAGCGGACATCTCTCACAAGGGATGAATCCAGGAGTAAATCAATCAGCCAATCATAGCAGCTGGCATGTTCTCTGGAGAAGATCCCAACCAGCCCCTTCTTCTGACACATCTCCCTTCTTATCCAAGGAGACTCCTGAAGTCCTGGATCTCAGCACCGGCTCCTAATAAAGACGGTTCTCCATGATTTCTGTAAAGTGTATAGAAAATGGCAATGTGATCTCGTGGTGCTAATTCCTCATATTACATTTATGGGGCTTCCTACGATGGCTGCAAGGAGGATGAACATTATTTATAAAGAGTCTAAATTCTACTGGTGGTGTTCCTCTCTTCCGAAACTGAATTGAAATGCCATTTTGCTGGTTCAAAATTTTTTCTAAATGTTAATCAATTTGTTAAAGATAAATTACTTGATACAGTACAAAAAGAATAATAACGCCACACAATCATTCAATGTAAACCATTTTGGATGACACTTAGGGGGTTATTTACTAAAACTGGAGAGTGCAAAATCTGGTGCAGCTCTGCATAGAAACCAATCAGCTTCCAGGATTTATTGCCAAAGCTTAATTGAAGAAGCTGAAGTTAGAAGCTGATTGGCTACTATGCACAGCTACACAAGTTTTAGTAAATGTCCCCCATAGCTTGCTCTGTGCACTGCATATGATAAACAATTGTCATAAATTCCTGCTTTCCACCTTTTTTAATCCTTTGTTCCATCTCAGTGCTGCTGATTGTCTGCAGTCTCTATAAAGCCCCTTCCTGTCTATGTGCATTGCTGCATTGGCTACATGACATTTCCAGGGCGGGTTTACTGATGACCACAGTGGATCATGTCACTTGCAATGTTCTTTTAGAAGCCCATGTGGGGGGGGGGACCACTAGACATGTGTGTTTTGTTTCATAACGATTCAGTTTTCGGATGAAAATTTCAGAATATTTGGATGTATCTGAATTTCCAAATGTACATAGTTACAAATGTTAATGAATTTGAGAAAAAGTTATAACTGCCCCCCTTTTCAAATCTATACCAGGCCCATCAAGTCTTGTATGGATTTTGAGGGGAACCCCACAACAATTTTTTTTTTAAATGGTATGGTGTTCTCTGGCATGGCAGGCCAGTAAAGAGGAGGAGGCAAGCAAGCACCTCATACCAGGCCCCTCACGACCCACACAAACATGAAAAAAACACGTAACATGACAGATATCATCGAGAGATGTTGCTCTGAGACCGCTTTCCATGACTTCATAGGGAGATTGCTCACCCGGGACATCATGGGTCACCACGCTCCCATGTTTACTTGCTGGCAAGTGCCTGTCATTCTGCGAGTATTTGGCTAGTATGGATTCAGGAATGGAAGGGGCTGGTAAGTGTGACATATTGGACACACATCCAGCACCTCCTGTGCTCAGGGACCAAGATCAGAAGAAGGCCAATTGAATAAAATGATAAATGTTCATCCAACACTGATCAAAGGTTGTGGGGCTTTGAAATGCGTCAACTTGACCAAGAGTTTATCTCCCTTCCGGATGGGACTTGTACGTGTCTCCTAACCCTCTGTTTGGTTTTGGATGTTATTTGCCTTTTTTACTGCTACTCTTGTGAGTATAATTTATCAATAAATTTAGGAATTACTGAATTAATGCGCAAGGTTGGTGCGCTTTGTTTTTTGTTCTCTACTAAAGTGTGGCATATGTACAGGACCCCTCCCCCATTCTGCATCCTGAAGGATCCTATTGTGTGCTTGCAGCTGCCAGTATGAAGGAGAGGAGGGAAGCCGGCACCACTGCAGGGGTAGGGGGCACACAGGGGGGGCCTGGACAGCAGAGGGAATTGTATGGTGCACAGGGAGGGTGATTGGTGTGGCGGGGGGGGGAAATTACTGGAACACCCCCCTGTATGGCTTTTTCTGCAGCAGCTGAAAACCAGCAGGAGGAAGAGGAGAAGCCAGCTTTCAGCTGCTGCAGAGAAAGCCATACAGGGGGTTGGTTCCAGTAATCCCCCGCTCTGTGCCGATTACCCTCCCCGCCTACATCTGATTCACCCAGCTGCCTGGGCCCTATACAGGGGGATTGGTAACACCCTCCTATCTACAGCCCTGATACACAGTACACAGAGCAAACTAAATGTTCTTCAATTTACATCAACAGTAAAGGGCAGCCTTACTCTTCCTACCAAGTTTACAGACTTTTTCTCAGCCCCTCCTTCTCCAAAATGATTGTAATTTTTTGAGGGGGAGGTATAAACACAGGGACCCCCTCCCTGCACGTCATTATTTCTGGCCTAGTTCTTAAAGACCGATGCTACCGTTGTTCACATCCTAGGTGGCCCAGGGTAACTTACAGCTCATGACTCCAAAGAAACAGCCCCCCTGGAGATATCAGGACAAGAAGATGGAATGTTTACTGTGGTGAAGAGACAGATCCCTAAGGAACACCCTGGATTGCCAGATTTGTGAGTATACTTTTGGGGAATAACCCGGCTACACAGGTAGGGGGGGGGGGCGGATGATAAGCTCTTCCTTAAAAGACATTGTAGACTTACTGCTGGCTTGGCTTCCCATCTACTTACTGTAGTTACCGTCTCATCTGATTTACATAAGAATCCATTGTTCCTCTAAACTACAATCTGGGCTCACCAGACTTCTGGAGCTTCAACAATAACATGAAAATAATCAGCCGGTGCTTACCATCCATAATGGCTTCCCAACCGCTGTACCCTCCCGCTTCGGCTTACCTGTGTGCACCTCTCCGACTGCCACGTTTCCTGATCATTAAAGGTTTTTCTTCTTTAAACTTTCTTCTGATCTGCAAGAATAACAATCGTGAATGGTGAAATGTGGAAAAACCAGTCCCCAGCCTGATATTTCCCCCAGCTGCTGCAGGGCACGTCACATCTTTACCTCTCTTCAGTCCACCAACATTTTAAAAGAAAAAGAACCTTTTTCTTCGATCTGATCGATATATATTGTCCAAAGTATGCAGATCACTTCATACCCGGCTGTGATGAGCATGTTATATAGAAATACAGACAGACTTGTATTCAATGTGATATATTTTAATGTAGATATAAACCCAATTGGTAAAATCTCTAACTTGTTAATTTTATTCCAAATATATTTTTCAAATGTTTCAACTGTGCATCTCACATTAAAATAATTCCTGGTGATCCTGCCATGAATGTCCTTGTCTAGCTATTTCCTGTTATAGTGCGACACAGCTCTGTTACTGTCTCCCAATTGCTCTCCTGTGTTGTCACCCTGTCACATGGCCCCTGGTGGAGAATACAAACACCTGTCTTGACATACATTGCGAGGGTGAAAAGGAAATATAATGTATACAGTGGGGATCGAAAGTTTGGGCACCCCAGCTAAAAATTTGTATTAATGTGCATAAAGAAGCCAAGGAAAGATGGAAAAATCTCCAAAGGGCATCAAATTACAGATTAGACATTCTTATAATATGTCAACAAAAGTTAGATTTTATTTCCATCATTTACACTTTCAAAATAACAGAAAACAAAAAAATGGCGTCTGCAAAAGTTTGGGCACCCTGCAGAATTTATAGCATGCACTGCCCCCTTTGCCAAGCTGAGACCTGCCAGTGTCATGGATTGTTCTCAATCATTGTCTGGGAAGACCAGGTGATGTCAATCTCAAAGGTTTTAAATGCCCAGACTCATCTGACCTTGCCCCAACAATCAGCACCATGGTTTCTTCTAAGCAGTTGTCTAGAAAACTGAAACTGAAAATAGTTGACGCTCACAAAGCTGGAGAAGGCTACAAGAAGATAGCAAAGCGTTTTCAGATGTCAATACCCTCTGTCCGGAATGTAATTAAGAAATGGCAGTCATCAGGAACAGTGGAAGTTAAAGCAAGATCTGGAAGACCAAGAAAAATATCAGACAGAACAGCTCACAGGATTGTGAGAAAAGCAATTCAAAACCCACGTTTGACGGCACGATCCCTCCAGAAAGATCTGGCAGACACTGGAGTTGTGGTACACTATTCCACTATAAAGAGATACTTGTACAAATATGGTCTTCATGGAAGAGTCATCAGAAGAAAACCTCTTCTACGTCCTCACCACAAAAATCATCGTTTGAACTTTGCAAATGAACATATAGACAAGCCTGATGCATTTTGGAAACAAGTTCTGTGGACCGATGAGGTTAAAATTGAACTTTTTGGCCGGAATGAGCAAAGGTACGTTTGGAGAAGAAGGGGCACAGAATTGAATGAAAAGAACCTCTGTCCAACTGTTAAGCATGGGGTTGGATCAATCATGCTTTGGGGTTGTGTTGCAGCCAGTGGCACAGGGAACATCTCACGAGTAGAAGGAAAAATGGATTCAATAAAATTTCAGCAAATTTTGGATGGTAACTTGATGCCATCTGTGAAAAAGCTGAAGTTAAAGAGAGGATGGCTTCTACAAATGGATAATGATCCTAAACACACCTCGAAATCCACGGGGGATTACATCAAGAGGTGTAAACTGAAGGTTTTGCCATGGCCTTCACAATCTCCTGACCTCAACATAATTGAAAATCTATGGATAGACCTTAAAAGAGCAGTGCGTGACAGACAGCCCAGAAATCTCAAAGAACTGGAAGACTTTTGTAAGGAAGAATGGGCAAAGATACCTCAAACAAGAATTGAAAGACTCTTGGCTGGCTACAAAAAGCGTTTACAAGCTGTGATACTTGCCAAAGGGGGCAGTACAAGATATTAACTCTGCAGGGTGCCCAAACTTTTGCAGACGCCATTTTTTTGTTTTCTGTTGTTTTGAAAGTGTAAATGATGGAAATAAAATCTAACTTTTGTTGACATATTATAAGAATGTCTAATCTGTAATTTGATGCCTTTTGAAGATTTTTCCATCTTTCCTTGGCTTCTTTATGCACATTAATACAAATTTTTAGCTGGGGTGCCCAAACTTTCCATCCCCACTGTAGCTACTGGTCAGGATCAGACACCAGTAACCATAGCAGTTGAGAGATTCCCAGTGACCAGCAGGATAAATACATGAGCAGATCATCCTGGCAGATGACACGGGCTTACCTAAGGTGTGAGGTCTATGAACTAGCCAGAATTTACCAGAGCTGCTGATGGTGGGGATGGGTTTTGCTACATGTTAGCACCAGGTTTTAATTTTCAGGATCGCCCCACCAGGAGGTGAGCAAGCCAGGATCCAAATGCAGATGTAGCAGTTAGGGATCGCAGAAGCGTAGAAAGAAAACAAGCCAAAGGTCAGTAACAAGTGGCTAAAGGTTAAGATTAGACAGCAGTGTATTCGAGGATCAAGTCAAGGTCAGTAAAAATGATTGGAGGTTGGGATTAAGCAAAAGTGTCAAGGAACCAGCCAAAGATCATTAACAAGTGGTAGCAAAGATATGAATGGCAGAATGAGTAAAAGGAGCAAGATATTGGCTGGAGTTAGCTCAATAATCTGGCAAACAGGAAGTGCAAAGGCATGGCTTAAAAAGGAAGTTCACAGGAGGAGCAAGGAGTTCAAGGTTCACAAGAAACAATAAGTGCATTATCCAAGGTTCATTTAAAAATGATTCAAAAGCGATAACATACAAACATGGAAGTCTATAAAGCCATTGAGATGACCCAACGTGGTAGCAGAGTTTGCAACTGGTTTTGAAGTTAGCCTGCTGACGTGTTTCGGGGACGTGTCCCCTTCCTCAGAGCTCTGAGCTCTGCTACCACGTTGGGTCATCTCAGTGGCTTTATAGGCCTTTATGCTTCCATGTTTGTGAGTATGTTATCGCTGTTTTATGTTTTTAAATAAACCTTGGATAATGCGCTTGGTGTTTGAGCTCACTGTGTGCTTCTTTTTCCAGTTTGCGGTTTGGTCCACCAGTCACAGGAGGGCTGCACCACCAAGACCTGTTCCAAGGCTAGTTGCACTTCTGAATCTCTCACCCATTGTCTACTTTTCAGTGTCGATCCCTTTGGAGCGCTGGAGAGATGGTTCTTTTGTGTCACAAGAAACAATGTTCAAGGGCAAGATTATCTTAAGATTCAAGCAAGATGTTGTCCAGCATCCCAGGTGGCTGAACAAGGGGAGCTACTGCCAGATGCAGCAGATCTTGAGGGGTCAGATCCTGGTCCTGACAACTAAAGAGTAAATAACAATAGAACGTGCTTATATGCTAATGTTAGGTTCTTTGCAAAAAAAAGTGTTTGTTTGCTAGAATGTCTTTGCAGCGAGATGTTATCAGAACATTTTGTTGTTCCCCATTCTTGGAACGTCCTGTTTTTCTAAAATTGTAGATATAGTTATACTCCATATATTCTATAGCGAGGCATGTCAGCGTGTGGGTTAGACATTTGCAGTTTATTTCATTACGAATTGAAATTTGTACAACATTTTTGTAATTCGGCGATTTGAATGTATCGGCATTTCCAAATCACAATAGTAACACATTTCAATGAATCTGAAATAAATAATATTTTGAATTTGAATTAAATTGAACAGATCTAAGAAACAAATCCGAATATACAAAACAAATTCTGAAAACAAATCATTTGAACATAACGAATATGACAAAACAAAATGATTAACTTTCTGTAATGAACGAATCTGATGCAAAACTATTTTTTTGCTCTGTGGGGGTCGCAGTCCCGCTGATAAGGTGTTCCAAAATAACAGAAATGAACATCTCTTCAAATTGTTGATATGGTGGAAATTCCTCAGTGAATGAGTTTGTGCTTTGGGGGTCCTACATGATAACAGTCCAGGATTAAAGCCTCCCCTTAAATCCTTGGTATACTTACTATATCCAGAACCTCCATGTGCATGAATCTCTCTGCTTTCTAAACTTTACTTTTAAACTTTTCTCTTCTAAATGTACTTTCAAAACTTTTCACCATGAGCAGAGATTGATGATTTACTTATTAGTTGGTGGAGAATGCGGGTCTGTCCACAACCTCAGCTGACATGTCAAATGAGTCACTGCCATGGCAAAGTAAGAAACAGGCAACTGGAAGAAAATCATAAAGTCCATGAATTTATCTGCTCATTTCTGAGCAAAATGGCAATAACGGCCACAAGTGTAGCATGTATGTCTCCTGGCCTGTCCACCCCAACTGGGATGATTCCAAGGGCAAACAAAATTGAAATGTTGGGTAAAGTCATAAGTAGAGATGAGCGAATTATTCAAAAATTCGGTTCGGCTGATTCGCCGAATTCGCGGAATAAATTTGCTTCGAGCCGAATATATTCGCTGCGAATTTAACTTATAAAAAGGGTGTTTCTAGGCTTCAGAGAGCCTTTATATTAGTGCAGAACACTGTACCTTTAATTTAAATGCCCTTGGAGTCTGCTGGGGAAGAGAAATAATACTGTCAGTCAGTATGACATGCAGATGAGTGCCGTCGATCTTAGAATCACCGCACACTTCACTCATTTGGGCAGTCACGGGGCCAAAACCAGAGTGTGGAGCCACAGTGTGGCGGTGGAGGCAGCAGCAATGGGAGGCCATACAGCACCCTATGACAAAATGGAAACCAGCAGCAGTGTGAGGAGACCTGAAAGTGGCACATGGCAGAGTGTGGCGATGGAGACAGCAGCAATGGGAGGCCGTACAGGGACCCATGACACACTCTGGACCTGGCAGCAGCATGAGGAGGCGGTACAGGGGCCCATGACAGATTACGGGCCTGGCAGCAGCATGAGGAGTCGGTACGGGGGCCCATGGCAGATTACGGGCCTGGCAGCAGCATGAGGAGGCGGTACAGGGGCCCATGGCAGAGTGGCGGAGCGTAAGCAGCTAAAATTGAAGGCCATACAGAGGCCTATGTTAAAAAGTACCCCCAGCAGCAGCGTGGGGAGACGACTATCAAGAGTCCAATGGCAGAGTGGCGGAGCAGAAGCAGCTTCAATTGAAGGCCATACACAGGCCTAGGTTTAAAAGTCCCTCACAGTTAATTCCAATAACGAACTCTACTCCTCCGTGCAATCTACTTACGAGACCCTGGGCAGGTCTGGGTCCAATTTGTGGTAGAGACTGGTTTTGTTCAGCCATGCTTGAGCGAGTAATAACAGGTCTGTGCTGCCCTTTGGTGTCTGGCTTAATGCGCACAACACTGAACGTCCCAGCGTTTGTCAACGATTTGCCGTTAAGTGATGCAAACCCGCTGAACCACGTTCATGAGGAGCCGGTACAGGGGGCCATGAATCAGTATGGACCTGGCAGCAGCGTGAGCAGACGACAGAGGCACATGGCGCAGGGTGGCGGTGGATGCAGCAGTATTCGGAAGCCAAACACAGGCCTCGGTTAAAAAGCGGAAGCCGTCAGCAGCGTGACTGGACGACAGAGACACATGGCGCAGGGTGGCGGTGGATGCAGCAGTATTCGGAAGCCAAACACAGGCCTCGGTTAAAAAGCGGAAGCCGTCAGCAGCGTGAGCAGACGACAGAGGCACATGGCGCAGGGTGGCGGTGGAGGCAGCAGCAATGGAAGGCCATACAGCATCATACAGCATGATACTCTTTAATTCAATAAGCACCCCAAAAATAAAACCGGATTTAACTCTTTGAACGTACAATAGTGGTTGTGAAGCAGAAAGTCAGTTTATTGTACACAATCGGTCAATTGCAGCTTGCCGTTGGCTGGAAACTGTACGTTTATGTCACTGGAATGCACTAATCACCCAAAAAATATTACCGCCAGCCAGCGTGTAAATGGATTTAACTCTTTGAACGTACAATAGTGGTTGTGAAGCAGAAAGTCAGTTTATTTAGCACAATCGGTCAATTGCAGCTTGCCGTTGGCTGGAAACTGTACGTTTATGTCACTGGAATGCACTAATCACCCAAAAAATATTACCGCCAGCCGGCGTGTAAATGGATCTAACTCTTTGAACGTACAATAGTGGTTGTGAAGCAGAAAGTCAGTTTATTGTACACAATCGGTCAATTGCAGCTTGCCGTTGGCTGGAAACTGTACGTTTATGTCACTGGAATGCACTAATCACCCAAAAAATATTACCGCCACCTGGCGTGTAAATGGATCTAACTCTTTGAACGTACAATAGTGGTTGTGAAGCAGAAAGTCAGTTTATTGTACACAATCGGTCAATTGCAGCTTGCCGTTGGCTGGAAACTGTACGTTTATGTCACTGGAATGCACTAATCACCCAAAAAATATTACCGCCACCCGGCGTGTAAATGGATTTAACTCTTTGAACGTACAATAGTGGTTGTGAAGCAGAAAGTCAGTTTATTTTGCACAATCGGCAAACTGCAGCACCAACTGTGCACGACAGCCACCGAAAAAAAAAAGGGTGTATGTCACTTTAAATTTTCGATTCTTTGATAGCTGTGGCCCCAAGTAATGATTCTGTGTCCCTGAGTAACCATTCTGTGTCCCTGAGTAACCATTCTGTGTCCCTGAGTAACCATTCTGTGTCCCTGAGTAACCATTCTGTGTCCCTGAGTAACCATTCTGTGTCCCTAAAGTCTCTGTGGCCCTAACTCTGTCCCTTAATACACACAGGTCTGTCTCTCTTGAATGACCGGAGGCTAATGGAGAATTCTAAGATGGCCGCGATTTATAGCTCCACCATTACACAGTGCTGGCTGGCTGCTGATTGGCTAATGCGATCACATGTCATGAATGCATTATGGGTCAGCGCGCCTTGTCTGCGCGCCTTCCCAGAGATCCCCGCCCCATCTTCTCTGTCCATTTTCTCCGTCGCCACACATGTCGCCGCCATTTTTGGGAAAATTTGATTCGTGCATCCGAACTTTGCTAATCTTCGGATTCGTCGCAAATAGAATTTTTCCAAATCTTCGGAACGAATTCCACTTCGTCATGTTCGATTCGCTCATCTCTAGTCATAAGGGTTGGAAGAGAGGTCTCTTTCATAATGGCCCTCAAATCCTGGCTGTCTGTGGTACCTAATGTTTTAGGGTTACTTTGAATCCCTCCTCTTCTGTAGTAAAGACCCTTACTGAAATCATAATAATGTGATTAGCAGAGCCAATTTGTTGGAATGAGCACTGACTTTACACTCTGCAGAATCCCTGCCTCTGAAGAATGGCTACAGTCTACATACATCTCCTTCAATTGGAATATAATATAGCCACTACGGTCCATTAAACCCATTACATGAGAGAGTGGAAACATGAATGCATTAACCTATTTGATGGCACTCTCAGAAGAAGTCATCACATCCTCCAGGCTCCCAGGGGCATATTTACCATGAGGCAAACAAGGCATTTGCCGTGGGTGGCATTTTTAAGAGATGGCGATTTTCTCCCCCTGGAAGAAAGTACTCTCTCTCATTGGGGGGACAATTTTTGTGTTGCCTAGGGCAGCATAAAACCTAAATGCACTACTGCATGCTCTTCTCCTCCTTGGGTGGCAAATGAGGGTCACATGAGAGGACTTCACCGAGGTGGGTTCTTCTGGGCTGTGCTAGGCAGGGTCACTACTTTACACATGGGGTACTTTTACTTAATCCATGCTCATGACCCAGTAGATGACAAACATGAATGAACTCCAGTAAACGCTCTTGATGTAATATACACCAACACTTAGAGGAACACACAGAGCCAATGTTTTCCCCACCGGTCCAGTGTATCACCACTACCTCACTCCCAGGAATGGTATGGGGTGCGTGCACTTCACTTAACTCTTTGTCGTCTATACCTGTGTACAGGATGTGGGCCCCGGTGGTACAGATCTGCTCCTGTTGCTATGGGAGACAGATCACTGCCGAACATCTCACTCACTGCCAATGGTTCTCTCACCTGCCACATCTACACACTTAATGAAAGACTTCATGTGAACCCTTTATTACCCTTGGTCACCACTGTATCTGCATGCTGTATTAACTCTTGTAGTGACGTCTTCATACCCCAATGTGTTTAGTGACCCGAGCTGTAGACTATATGTACTGGTTAATTACATTGCACCCGTTTAGCAACATCAGACCAGGCAAGGCCAAAGTTTCAAAAGCTTTATTTAAAGAATAAAATAAACATGATGACAATCACAAGTAACAGTTCAGAAAGTTCAGACATTCCCCTAGCATCCCTAGTCCCTAATATAGAGGCTTGTGGCTGCGCCAGCATACCTGCTTAGATTAAATCCATAATTGGATGAATCCATAGTTGGGTTAAACTTTGATTCCAGCAATTCTCTGGTCCTCCAGACTCTGATGACAGCATTCCATTCCCTGCGTCTCTGGGCCTCATCTGACTTTGGCAATCCCTTGTTCTTTTCCCCTTTTGTTGGCTCAGGCTTTATCTCCTGGGTGCGAACCCTCATTTTCTTATTTATATCACACCTGGGCCGTACCCAGCAAAACCCACCATACAGAAAACCTGGGAACATACTTAACACTTCCTGACTGGGCTGTGTAAATAGCCAGCTGGAACCTCAGCCTGCCTACAAGTGTGCGCAAATAGCTGCAGTCCAACTGCTGGCTATGGAGGGCCTTCAATTTGCTGAGTATTGATCTGCTGCATATCATAGTGTCACCTACTTGTAGCCTAATGGATGAAACTGACACTGAGTGTACCTGAAGGCATTAAATAAGGTGATCACAATTCACAGGGCAAAGGTAAGTCTAATATGTGGCTGCCCCCAGATGCCTGGGGCCACTTATCAAAACTTCAGCCATAGACCATGTTACTGCTTATCCCATACAACAGCAGTGGTGAAGAGTGCCCCAAACTCATTCTTAGCAACCAGATTAATTTATCAAAAAGGTTAACGAGAATTCAGAGGAATATTCACTGTGAGAGGGACTGAAGCTTCCCTATCAGCATACCTTTCCACTACAAGCCCTGCAGCAAGTTCTACCCGCAGCCATTGAGTGTCAGTCCCAATCCACCAGTCCCAGTGGAGGAAACCCCTGTCCGTAGATGAATAGATGCATGACTAGTTGGCAAAGTGACAGCCCAACTACTACCTGGAATTTGCTGTCAGAAATTGTTTAGTTTCAGGTAGTGCAGCTGATAATGGATGATTTGTGCAGACATTAGCAGCTTTAAACTGATGTTCACCCAACAGCAAAGGGTCATGTTGAGCATTACAAATTAAGTTTGAAAAATAAAAAAGCAAAGTTTCCTGAGCAGTCAAGTCTAAAACGAGATGAAGCCCCCAGTTTGCCACTAATATCTATAGGCCCCCAACCCTATGAACTTACAGTATCTCCTTTTGAGATAATCGTAAGTTCAAGCTCCTAAGACTGGACTTCGTTGTATTCTTTATCTTGTTTTTTAGAGCTTAGAACTGAACAAGTAATACATGTGCTTCTTATACTCTGACCTGCGTCCCCAAAGTATTTTCTTCATTGCCAGATCCTGAACTAAGGACACTCAACATTACCTCTGTACCAGAGACTGGGGATTGGTCCAGTAACACCTTGCCAAGTCTCTGCAGCATCACTGAGATGAGCCTTTCCAGGTTCTGTGGACTAATTCTACATCAGGCAAGGATGAAGGGTTTAAATCGCATAGTAAATTGCAGCGCTACAGTAACTACAAAGAATACACACAAATCACTCCGGACCCTCTCAAATCAATCAAAGAGGAAAAAAGTGCCTCCAGTGTCCAATGTTCATTACGCCAGCCAATGATTGCGGCAAAAAAAAAAAAAAAAAAAAGTCCCAGTGTTCAAATAATTAAAGTGTTCACCATGTGATATATAAACACTCCATAGTGTGGCCTCCACCTTTACATAAAATGCAGACTCACCAGAACAACTTGCTGTCTAATTATAGAACCGGAATGAGTGCCTAAAACATAGAAAATCTCTCTGTCCCTCCCAAGGTCCAGGATAACATACACTCTGAAACCAGGAATGGGGCATCTGTTCACATCTCCAGCTTTCCCGGGATCAAATACACTCACATCAACAAGGATACACCGATTAAACTGAAACATTCCTCGCAGTGTAGTCACTTTAATGGGAATCGAAAATGAGTGCGACATTTCAATAAAAAAATGGTTTAAAAAAAATAATAAAATACATATATATACTGTATATATGTACACATGCCTCTGTACAAAGGTTACACAGGAGGCCACAGACCAACAAGGAATGGCGGCAAGACCTTCGGCAATAAACCTCAAACCCAACACCATTTTGTGCAATGAAGGTATGAAGGTATGAAGGTATGTCCATCTGGAGCCACACCTACTAATGGAACCTCTATGATGTCAGCAATCCAGGCAGCTCATTTGATTGAGTTACCAGCCAAGTCACTGCTTGGTGAGAAGCTACTTTCTAAGTTGAACGGAAATTTCCTACAGGGATTTGTTTGTAATCTGCGGATATTTCTGTGCTACTTTTTAGTCATGTTTAGAGATGAGCGAAGTATTCAAAAATTTGATTCGACTGATTCGGCGAATTCGTGAAAAAAATTTGATTCAAGTCGAATATATTCGCTGCGATTTTAACTTATAAAAGGGTGTTTCTAGGCTTCAGAGAGCCTTTATATTAGTGCAGAACACTGTACCTTTAATTTAAATGTCCTTGGAGTCTGCTGGTGAAGAGAAATAATAATGTCAGTCAGTATGACATGCAGATGAGTGCCGTCGATCTTAGAATCACCGCACACTTCACTCATTTGGCCAGTCACGGGGCCAAAACCAAAGCGTGGAGCCACAGTGTGGCGGTGGAGGCAGCAGCAATGGGAGGCCATACAGCACCCTATGACAAGATGGAACCCACCAGCAGTGTGAGGAGACCTAAAAGTGGCACATGGCAGAGTGTGGAGATGGAGACAGCAGCAATGGGAGGCCGTACAGGGACCCACGCTGCTGGTGGAGCTGCCACTGCTCCTACCACCCCACCCCTCCCCTGCTGCCATGGCAGCGGAACGCGAGCGCACAGGGCCCACAGTGTCTGAGGATGGACGTTGGCGCAGAAAGGCAGAGACCAACTGACTACATAGGTGGTTTTTATAGTACGTAATTTTGGCCTCCCTCTCAGCAGGTGTGAAAAAGGCCACCATTTTGGAACGGTAGCGAGGGTCCAACAAGGTGGACAGCCAAAAGTCATCCCTCTGTCTGATGGTTATTATTCGGCTGTCGCTACGCAAGCAACCGAGCATGCTATGGGCCATTTGTGCCAAGGAATGCGAGGGACTCCCTGCCTCCATCTCCACAGCATACTGCCATGGTGCGTCTGGGTCCTCTGTCTCCTCCTCCTCTACCAGATGCTCCTGCTCCTCCACTCCTGTCCGCTGAGTGGAAAAACCACCCATTTCACTCAATAATTCCTGAGCACCAATGTCCTCCTCTACCTCCTCCTCCTCTTCTTCCTGTCCTGCCCCCACAGGGGTCATGTGGTGTTGAGATCTGTGCGCCACGTCTACCGCACCCTGACCAGCCATTGTTAACAGCATTTGTTCCAGGACGTGCAACAGAGGAATGACGTCGTTCATCCCATAGTCCTGCCGACTCACGAATAGCGTGGGCTCCTCAAAGGGCCTGAGCAAGCGGCAGGTGTCACGCATGAGCTGCCAATGGCTGACATCTAAGTTACACAGGGGAGTACCTTTATCCGCTTGTAACATCAGGAAATCGGTGATGGCCTTTCGCTGTTCGTAAAGGTGGTCTAACATATGTAGGGTTGAATTCCACCTTGTTGCAACGTCACAGCATGAGGAGTCGGTACAGGGGCCCATGGCAGATTAGGGTCCTGGCCGCAGCAATGTGAGGCCCGTAATCTGCCAGCATCCTATGACAAAATGGAACCCAGCAGCAGTGTGAGGACACCTGAAAGTGGCACATGGCATGACACACTGTGGACCTGGCAGCAGCATGAGGAGGCGGTACAGGGGCCCATGGCAGATTAGGGGCCTGGCAGCAGCTATGGGAGACCCATAATCTGCCAGCACCCTATGACAAAATGGAACACACCAGCAGTGTGAGGAGACCTGAAAGTGGCACATGGCAGAGTGTGGCGTTGGAGACAGCAGCAATGGGAGGCGGTACAGGGACCCATGAGACACTGTGGACCTGGCAGCAGCGTGAGGAGGCGGTACGGGGGCCTATGGCAGATTAGGGGCCTGGCAGCAGCTATGGGAGGCCCGTAATCTGCCAGCACCCTATGACAAAATGGAACACAGCAGCAGTGTGAGGAGACCTGAAAGTGGCATATGTTTGGGGCATGATTCATGGCGGATTTAGTCAGTTGTGTCAGGAACTGGTGGTTTGAAATCCAGACTAATCCACGCCTGATTCATTTTCACAAACGTGAGTCTCTCCACACTTTGGGTGGACAGTCGTGTCCTCCGCGGAGTTACAATACCTCCTGCCGCACTAAACACGCGCTCCGATGCCACGCTACTGGCCGGGCATGACAGCCTTTCAAGGGCAAATTCAGCTAGTTGGGGCCAAAGGTCAAGTTTTGTTGCCCAGTAGTCAAGGGGATTGTCTACCTCGGTTGGCAGGGTGCTGTCCAAGTAGGCCCAAGCCTGTTGTTTTAGCTCCTGCTCCAGGTCCACCTGATGCTGCTGCTGCTGCTGCGGCTGGTTAGTAGTTTCCTCACTGCGCTGGTGAAGAAAGCTACTCATCATCGACTGCAGACTGAGGCAGCCGCTGCTGGTGGAGCTGCCACTGCTCCTACCACCCCACCCCTCCCCTGCTGCCATGGCAGCGGAACGCAAGTGCACAGGGCCCACAGTGTCTGAGGATGGACGTTGGCGCACAAAGGCACAGACCAACTGACTACATAGGTGGTTTTTATAGTACGTAATTTTGGCCTCCCTCTCAGCAGGTGTGAAAAAGGCCACCATTTTGGAACGGTAGCGAGGGTCCAACAAGGTGGACAGCCAAAAGTCATCCCTCTGTCTGATGGTTATTATTCGGCTGTCGCTACGCAAGCAACCGAGCATGCTATGGGCCATTTGTGCCAAGGAATGCGAGGGACTCCCTGCCTCCATCTCCACAGCATACTGCCATGGTGCGTCTGGGTCCTCTGTCTCCTCCTCCTCTACCAGATGCTCCTGCTCCTCCACTCCTGTCCGCTGAGTGGAAAAACCACCCATTTCACTCAATAATTCCAGAGCACCAATGTCCTCCTCTACCTCCTCCTCTTCTTCCTGTCCTGCCCCCACAGGGGTCATGTGGTGTTGAGATCTGTGCGCCACGTCTACCGCACCCTGACCAGCCATTGTTAACAGCATTTGTTCCAGGACGTGCAACAGAGGAATGACGTCGTTCATCCCATAGTCCTGCCGACTCACGAATAGCGTGGGCTCCTCAAAGGGCCTGAGCAAGCGGCAGGTGTCACGCATGAGCTGCCAATGGCTGACATCGAAGTTACACAGGGGAGTACCTTTATCCGCTTGTAACATCAGGAAATCGGTGATGGCCTTTCGCTGTTCGTAAAGGCGGTCTAACATATGTAGGGTTGAATTCCACCTTGTTGCAACGTCACAGCATGAGGAGTCGGTACAGGGGCCCATGGCAGATTAGGGGCCTGGCCGCAGCAATGTGAGTCCCGTAATCTGCCAGCACCCTATGACAAAATGGAACCCAGCAGCAGTGTGAGGACACCTGAAAGTGGCACATGGCATGACACACTGTGGACCTGGCAGCAGCATGAGGAGGCGGTACAGGGGCCTATGGCAGATTAGGGTCCTGGCCGCAGCAATGTGAGGCCCGTAATCTGCCAGCATCCTATGACAAAATGGAATCCAGCAGGAGTGTGAGGAGACCTGAAAGTGGCACATGGCAGAGTGTGGCGATGGAGACAGCAGCAATGGGAGGTGGTACAGGGACCCATGACACACTGTGGACCTGGCAGCAGCGTGAGGAGGCGGTACAGGGGCCCATGGCACATTAGGGGCCTGGCAGCAGCAATGGGAGGCCCGTAATCTGCCAGCATCCTATGACAAAATGGAATCCAGCAGGAGTGTGAGGACACCTGAAAGTGGCACATGGCATGACACACTGTGGACCTGGCAGCAGCATGAGGAGGCGGTACAGGGGCCCATGGCACATTAGGGGCCTGGCCGCAGCAATGGGAGACGCCCGTAATCTGCCAGCATCCTATGACAAAATGGAATCTAGCAGGAGTGTGAGGACACCTGAAAGTGGCACATGGCATGACACACTGTGGACCTGGCAGCAGCATGAGGAGGCGGTACAGGGGCCCATGGCACATTAGGGGCCTGGCCGCAGCAATGGGAGGCACGTAATCTGCCAGCATCCTATGACAAAATGGAACCCAGCAGGAGTGTGAGGAGACCTGAAAGTGGCACATGGCAGAGTGTGGCGATGGAGACAGCAGCAATGGGAGGCCGTACAGGGACCCATGACACACTGTGGACCTTGCAGCAGCGTGAGGAGGCGGTACAGGGGCCCATGGCACATTAGGGGCCTGGCCGCAGCAATGGGAGACGCCCGTAATCTGCCAGCATCCTATGACAAAATGGAATCCAGCAGGAGTGTGAGGACACCTGAAAGTGGCACATGGCATGACACACTGTGGACCTGGCAGCAGCATGAGGAGGCGGTACAGGGGCCCATGGCACATTAGGGGCCTGGCCGCAGCAATGGGAGACGCCCGTAATCTGCCAGCATCCTATGACAAAATGGAATCCAGCAGGAGTGTGAGGACACCTGAAAGTGGCACATGGCATGACACACTGTGGACCTGGCAGCAGCATGAGGAGGCGGTACAGGGGCCCATGGCACATTAGGGGCCTGGCCGCAGCAATGGGAGACGCCCGTAATCTGCCAGCATCCTATGACAAGATGGAATCCAGCAGGAGTGTGAGGAGACCTGAAAGTGGCACATGGCAGAGTGTGGCATTGGAGACAGCAGCAATGGGAGGCCGTACAGGGACCCATGACACACTGTGGACCTTGCAGCAGCGTGAAGAGGCGGTACAGGGGCCCATGGCAGATTAGGGGCCTGGCAGCAGCTATGGGAGGCCTGTAATCTGCCAGCATCCTATGTCAAAATGGAACCCAGCAGGAGTGTGAGGAGACCTGAAAGTGGCACATGGCAGAGTGTGGCGTTGGAGACAGCAGCAATGGGAGGCGGTACAGGGACCCATGACACACTGTGGACCTGGCAGCAGCATGAGGAGGCGGTACGGGGGCCCATAGCAGATTAGGGGCCTGGCCGCAGCAATGTGTGGCCTGTAATCTGCCAGCATCCTATGACAAAATGGAACCCAGCAGGAGTGTGAGGAGACCTGAAAGTGGCACATGGCAGAGTGTGGCGTTGGAGACAGCAGCAATGGGAGGCCGTACAGGGACCTATGACACACTGTGGACCTTGCAGCAGTGTGAGGAGGCGGTACAGGGGCCCATGGCAGATTAGGGGCCTGGCAGCAGCTATGGGAGGCCTGTAATCTGTCAGCATCCTATGACAAAATGGAACCCAGCAGGAGTGTGAGGAGACCTGAAAGTGGCACATGGCAGAGTGTGGCGTTGGAGACAGCAGCAATGGGAGGCCGTACAGGGACCTATGACACACTGTGGACCTTGCAGCAGTGTGAGGAGGCGGTACAGGGGCCCATGGCAGATTAGGGGCCTGGCAGCAGCTATGGGAGGCCTGTAATCTGTCAGCATCCTATGACAAAATGGAACCCAGCAGGAGTGTGAGGAGACCTGAAAGTGGCACATGGCAGAGTGTGGCGATGGAGACAGCAGCAATGGGAGGCGGTACAGGGACCCATGACACACTGTGGACCTGGCAGCAGCATGAGGAGGCGGTACGGGGGCCCATGGCAGATTAGGGGCCTGGCAGCAGCTATGGGAGGCCTGTAATCTGCCAGCATCCTATGACAAAATGGAACCCAGCAGGAGTGTGAGGAGACCTGAAAGTGGCACATGGCAGAGTGTGGCATTGGAGACAGCAGCAATGGGAGGCCGTACAGGGACCCATGACACACTGTGGACCTTGCAGCAGCGTGAGGAGGCGGTACAGGGGCCCATGGCAGATTAGGGGCCTGGCAGCAGCTATGGGAGGCCCGTAATCTGCCAGCACCCTATGACAAAATGGAACACACCAGCAGTGTGAGGAGACCTGAAAGTGGCACATGGCAGAGTGTGGCGTTGGAGACAGCAGCAATGGGAGGCGGTACAGGGACCCATGAGACACTGTGGACCTGGCAGCAGCGTGAGGAGGCGGTACGGGGGCCTATGGCAGATTAGGGGCCTGGCAGCAGCTATGGGAGGCCCGTAATCTGCCAGCACCCTATGACAAAATGGAACACACCAGCAGTGTGAGGAGACCTGAAAGTGGCACATGGCAGAGTGTGGCGTTGGAGACAGCAGCAATGGGAGGCGGTACAGGGACCCATGACACACTGTGGACCTGGCAGCAGCGTGAGGAGGCGGTACAGGGGCCCATGGCAGATTAGGGGCTTGGCAGCAGCTATGGGAGGCCCGTAATCTGCCAGCACCCTATGACAAAATGGAACACAGCAGCAGTGTGAGGAGACCTGAAAGTGGCATATGTTTGGGGCATGATTCATGGCGGATTTAGTCAGTTGTGTCAGGAACTGGTGGTTTGAAATCCAGACTAATCCACGCCTGATTCATTTTCACAAACGTGAGTCTCTCCACACTTTGGGTGGACAGTCGTGTCCTCCGCGGAGTTACAATACCGCCTGCCGCACTAAACACGCGCTCCGATGCCACGCTACTGGCCGGGCATGACAGCCTTTCAAGGGCAAATTCAGCTAGTTGGGGCCAAAGGTCAAGTTTTGTTGCCCAGTAGTCAAGGGGATTGACTACCTCGGTTGGCAGGGTGCTGTCCAAGTAGGCCCGAGCCTGTTGTTTGAGGTCCTGCTCCAGGTCCACCTGATGCTGCTGCTGCTGCGGCTGGTTAGTAGTTTCCTCACTGCGCTGGTGAAGAAAGCTACTCATCATCGACTGCAGACTGAGGCAGCCGCTGCTGGTGGAGCTGCCACTGCTCCTACCACCCCACCCTCCCCTGCTGCCATGGCAGCGGAACGCGAGCGCACAGGGCCCACAGTGTCTGAGGATGGACGTTGGCGCAGAAAGGCAGAGACCAACTGACTACATAGGTGGTTTTTATAGTACTTTATTTTGGCCTCCCTCTCAGCAGGTGTGAAAAAGGCCACCATTTTTGAACGGTAGCGAGGGTCCAACAAGGTGGACAGCCAAAAGTCATCCCTCTGTCTGATGGTTATTATTCGGCTGTTGCTACGCAAGCAACCGAGCATGCTATGGGCCATTTGTGCCAAGGAATGTGAGGGACTCCCTGCCTCCATCTCCACAGCATACTGCCACGGTGCATCTGGGTCCTCTGTCTCCTCCTCCTCCTCTACCAGATGCTCCTGCTCCTCCACTCCTGTCCGCTGAGTGGAAAAACCACCCATTTCACTCAATAATTCCTGAGCACCAATGTCCTCCTCTACCTCCTCCTCTTCTTCCTGTCCTGCCCCCACAGGGGTCATGTGGCGTTGAGATCTGTGCGCCACGTCTACCGCACCCTGACCAGCCATTGTTAACAGCATTTAACTGAGGCTGAGGACACGGCGGAAGAAGAGGTGGTAGAGGCGGACATCTTTGCTGGACCAAGGACGTGCAAACGTGGAGGCAAAAGCGGCGTGACCTGTCCAAGTTGCTGGTGCGGCTGTGCCGGCACCACGTTCACCCAGTGGGCCGTAAATGACATGTACTGTCCCTGACCGTAGTTACAGCTCCACACGTCGGCGCTGCCGTGCACTTTGGCAGAGACCGACATGCTCAAAGACTGGCCCAATATCTCTTCTACATGTGAATGCAGGGCTGGCACTGCCTTTTTGGCGAAGAAATGCCGGCTTGGCACTCTCCACCGCGGCTCGGCACAAGCCATCATTTCTCGGAAAGGTGCTGAGTCCACCACTTAGAAAGGGAGGGACTGCAGCACCAGCAACTTGGACAGGAGGACGTTCAGCTTCTGCACCGTCGGGTGCGTGCTCGCAAACTGTTGTCTCTTGGAAACGGATTCCAAGAAAGACTGCTGACGGAATCCGTGAAGAGGAGTAGCAGGAGAAGGAGCATCTGAACGAGCGGAAGATGCCAACGAGCGACAACTCCCCTCAGCAGAGGTGTTGGAGCCTTGACTGGCTGATAGAGGGCGATTGACGTCGGGTGACGGAGCAAGTAACGGAGCGGGTGATGGAGCGGGGGCTGGGGCAGGCAGAACCGCCGTATCTTTATCACGGTTTTCCCAGGCCACCAAATGGCGACGCTGCATATGCTGACGCAACGCTGTAGTCCCAACATGGGCCCCCTGGCCACGCTTTACTTTCTGGCCACATAGTCGACATACGGCTACGTTTACTTCCTCGGGCGGCTTGACGAAAAATTGCCACACCGCCGAGTAGGAAACTTTGCCCCCGATACTCCTCACTGGCTGACTGCTACTTCCTCCGTGCACACCGGCACCACTACTGGCCGTGGTGGTAGGCTGCAGTGGAGCTGGTGCTCTACTCCGTGGCCGTTTGCCTCCACTGACACTGCTGCGACCCTGCTACCTCCTGGGCAACCCACCGTCTGTTTTGCTCGCTGCCAAGCTGGCACCCTCTTCTCCTGATGGTGCGGAAGCAATAGCCTGATGACGACGAGGCTGCCAAGTGCGATCAGCCTCATCATCATCAATTAGGGTCTCCGCCTCACTACTAGCCCCCTCGGCTGCGTGTGGGTCAGGAGACAGACCTGTCTCTAGACCGGCTACCGAGCCACTCTCCTCGCCAGTACTTCTTCGCCTGGCTGCTGAAGAGGCGGATGTCTCCCCCCGTTCCTGACCGCCCTCTGTTAGCTCTTCCTCACTGTACAGTGGGGCTGAGCCCACAGCATGCGATACTTCGCTTGGTGAGGGAACACCAAAGGACAGGGGCAGGTAGAGGACACGTGATTTCAGTGGGCTTGCTCCCGGGCCATGCCAACTAACGGTTGTGTCTGACGTACCCACCGACCGTTGGCTGTAGGTGTCAGAGGTGACCTGGGAAGAGGAAGACAACCGAGCCAACCAATCGATGACGGCAGGGTTGTCGGTGGAGACACGACCGCTGGATGACACCGGGAGCACTGGCCTCTGGCTGCGACTAGTGCTGCCTCGACCCCTTCCTCTGCTGCCACGTCTACTCGCTCCTGAAACATTGCCTCCTCTGCCACTCCTCTGCGTGTTGTCTGACATACTCTTTAATTCTATAAGCACCCCAAAAATAACGTAACGATTCTGTGTCCCTCAGTAACAATTCTGTGTCCCTGAGTAACAATTCTGTCTCCCTGAGTAACAATTCTGTGTCCCTGAGTAATGATTATGTGTCCCTCAGTAACAATTCTGTTTCCCTGAGTAACAATTCTGTGTCCCTGAGTAACAATTATGTGTCTGTCCCTGAGTAACAATTCTGTGTCCCTGAGTAACAATTCTGTGTCCCTGAGTAACAATTCTGTGTCCCTCAGTAACGATTCTGTGTCCCTCAGTAACAATTCTGTGTCCCTGAGTAACAATTCTGTGTCCCTGAGTAACGATTCTGTGTCCCGCAGTAACAATTCTGTGTCCCTGAGTAACAATTCTGTGTCCCTGAGTAACGATTCTGTGTCCCTGAGTAACAATTCTGTGTCCCTGAGTAATGATTCTGTGTCCTTCAGTAACAATTCTGTGTCCCTGAGTAACAATTCTGTGTCCCTCAGTAACAATTCTGTGTCTGTCCCTAAATAAACAATTCTGTGTCCCTGAGTAACAATTCTGTGTCCCTGAGTAACGATTCTGTGTCCCTCAGTAACAATTCTGTGTCCCTGAGTAACAATTCTGTGTCCCTGAGTAACGATTCTGTGTCCCTCAGTAACGATTCTGTGTCCCTGAGTAACAATTCTGTGTCCCTGAGTAACAATTCTGTGTCTGTCCCTGAGTAACAATTCTGTGTCCCTGAGTAACAATTCTGTGTCCCTGAGTAACGATTCTGTGTCCCTGAGTAACGATTCTGTGTCCCTGAGTAACGATTCTGTGTCCCTCAGTAACGATTCTGTGTCCCTCAGTAACGATTCTGTGTCCCTGAGTAACGATTCTGTGTCCCTGAGTAACGATTCTGTGTCCCTCAGTAACAATTCTGTGTCCCTGAGTAACAATTCTGTGTCCCTGAGTAACAATTATGTGTCTGTCCCTGAGTAACAATTCTGTGTCCCTGAGTAACAATTATGTGTCCCTGAGTAACGATTCTGTGTCCCTGAGTAACAATTCTGTGTCCCTGAGTAACGATTCTGTGTCCCTGAGTAACAATTATGTGTCCCTGAGTAACAATTCTGTGTCCCTCAGTAACGATTCTGTGTCCCTGAGTAACAATTATGTGTCCCTGAGTAACAATTCTGTGTCCCTCAGTAACGATTCTGTGTCCCTCAGTAACAAGTTTGTGTCCCTGAGTAACAATTCTGTGTCCCTGAGTAACGATTCTGTGTCCCTCAGTAACAATTCTGTGTCCCTGAGTAACAATTCTGTGTCCCTGAGTAACGATTCTGTGTCCCTGATTAACAATTCTGTGTCCCTGAGTAACGATTCTGTGTCCCTCAGTAACGATTCTGTGTCCCTGATTAACAATTCTGTGTCCCTGAGTAACGATTCTGTGTCCCTCAGTAACAATTCTGTGTCCCTGAGTAACAATTCTGTGTCCCTGAGTAACAATTCTGTGTCCCTGAGTAACGATTCTGTGTCCCTGAGTAACGATTCTGTGTCCCTCAGTAACGATTCTGTGTCCCTGAGTAACGATTCTGTGTCCCTCAGTAACGATTCTGTGTCCCTCAGTAACGACTCTGTGTCCCTGAGTAACAATTCTGTGTCCCTGAGTAACAATTCTGTGTCCCTGAGTAACGATTCTGTGTCCCTCAGTAACAATTCTGTGTCCCTGAGTAACAATTCTGTGTCCCTGAGTAACAATTCTGTGTCCCTGAGTAACGATTCTGTGTCCCTCAGTAACAATTCTGTGTCCCTGAGTAACAATTCTGTGTCCCTGAGTAACAATTCTGTGTCCCTGAGTAACAATTCTGTGTCTGTCCCTGAGTAACAATTCTGTGTCCCTGAGTAACGATTCTGTGTCCCTCAGTAACAATTCTGTGTCCCTGAGTAACAATTATGTGTCCCTGAGTAACAATTCTGTGTCTGTCCCTGAGTAACAATTCTGTGTCCCTGAGTAACAATTCTGTGTCCCTGAGTAACAATTATGTGTCCCTGAGTAACGATTCTGTGTCCCTGAGTAACGATTCTGTGTCCCTGAGTAACAATTATGTGTCTGTCCCTGAGTAACAATTCTGTGTCCCTGAGTAACAATTCTGTGTCCCTGAGTAACGATTATGTGTTCCTGAGTAACAATTCTGTGTCCCTGAGTAACGATTCTGTGTCCCTGAGTAACAATTATGTGTCCCTGAGTAACAATTCTGTGTCTGTCCCTGAGTAACGTTTCTGTGTCCCTGAGTAACAATTATGTGTCCCTGAGTAACAATTCTGTGTCCCTGAGTAACGATTCTGTGTCCCTCAGTAACCATTCTGTGTCCCTGAGTAACAATTCTGTGTCCCTGAGTAACGATTCTGTGTCCCTGAGTAACAATTCTGTGTCCCTGAGTAACGATTCTGTCCCTCAGTAACAATTCTGTGTCCCTGAGTAACAATTCTGTGTCTGTCCCTGAGTAACAATTCTGTGTCCCTGAGTAACGATTCTGTGTCCCTGATTAACAATTCTGTGTCCCTGAGTAACGATTCTGTGTCCCTCAGTAACGATTCTGTGTCCCTGATAAACAATTCTGTGTCCCTCAGTAACGATTTTGTGTCCCTCAGTAACAATTCTGTGTCCCTGAGTAACAATTCTGTGTCCCTGAGTAACGATTCTGTGTCCCTCAGTAACAATTCTGTGTCCCTGAGTAACGATTCTGTGTCCCTGAGTAACGATTCTGTGTCCCTCAGTAACGATTCTGTGTCCCTGAGTAACGATTCTGTGTCCCTCAGTAACGATTCTGTGTCCCTCAGTAACGATTCTGTGTCCCTGAGTAACAATTCTGTGTCCCTGAGTAACAATTCTGTGTCCCTGAGTAACGATTCTGTGTCCCTCAGTAACAATTCTGTGTCCCTGAGTAACAATTCTGTGTCCCTGAGTAACAATTCTGTGTCCCTGAGTAACGATTCTGTGTCCCTCAGTAACAATTCTGTGTCCCTGAGTAACAATTCTGTGTCCCTGAGTAACAATTCTGTGTCTGTCCCTGAGTAACAATTCTGTGTCCCTGAGTAACGATTCTGTGTCCCTCAGTAACAATTCTGTGTCCCTGAGTAACAATTATGTGTCCCTGAGTAACAATTCTGTGTCTGTCCCTGAGTAACAATTCTGTGTCCCTGAGTAACAATTCTGTGTCCCTGAGTAACAATTCTGTGTCCCTCAGTAACGATTCTGTGTCCCTCAGTAACAATTCTGTGTCCCTGAGTAACAATTCTGTGTCCCTCAGTAACGATTCTGTGTCCCTCAGTAACAATTCTGTGTCCCTGAGTAACGATTCTGTGTCCCTGATTAACAATTCTGTGTCCCTGAGTAACGATTCTGTGTCCCTCAGTAACGATTCTGTGTCCCTGATTAACAATTCTGTGTCCCTGAGTAACGATTCTGTGTCCCTCAGTAACAATTCTGTGTCCCTGAGTAACAATTCTGTGTCCCTGAGTAACAATTCTGTGTCCCTGAGTAACGATTCTGTGTCCCTGAGTAACGATTCTGTGTCCCTCAGTAACGATTCTGTGTCCCTGAGTAACGATTCTGTGTCCCTCAGTAACGATTCTGTGTCCCTGAGTAACGATTCTGTGTCCCTGAGTAACAATTCTGTGTCCCTGAGTAACGATTCTGTGTCCCTTAGTAACAATTATGTGTCCCTGAGTAACAATTCTGTGTCCCTGAGTAACAATTCTGTGTCCCTGAGTAACGATTCTGTGTCCCTCAGTAACAATTCTGTGTCTGTCCCTGAGTAACAATTCTGTGTCCCTGAGTAACGATTCTGTGTCCCTCAGTAACAATTCTGTGTCCCTGAGTAACAATTATGTGTCCCTGAGTAACAATTCTGTGTCTGTCCCTGAGTAACAATTCTGTGTCCCTGAGTAACAATTCTGTGTCCCTGAGTAACAATTCTGTGTCCCTCAGTAACGATTCTGTGTCCCTCAGTAACAATTCTGTGTCCCTGAGTAACAATTCTGTGTCCCTGAGTAACGATTCTGTGTCCCTCAGTAACAATTCTGTGTCCCTGAGTAACAATTCTGTGTCCCTGAGTAACGATTCTGTGTCCCTGATTAACAATTCTGTGTCCCTGAGTAACGATTCTGTGTCCCTCAGTAACGATTCTGTGTCCCTGATTAACAATTCTGTGTCCCTGAGTAACGATTCTGTGTCCCTCAGTAACAATTCTGTGTCCCTGAGTAACAATTCTGTGTCCCTGAGTAACGATTCTGTGTCCCTGATTAACAATTCTGTGTCCCTGAGTAACGATTCTGTGTCCCTCAGTAACGATTCTGTGTCCCTGATTAACAATTCTGTGTCCCTGAGTAACGATTCTGTGTCCCTCAGTAACAATTCTGTGTCCCTGAGTAACAATTCTGTGTCCCTGAGTAACGATTCTGTGTCCCTGAGTAACAATTCTGTGTCCCTGAGTAACGATTCTGTGTCCCTGAGTAACGATTCTGTGTCCCTCAGTAACGATTCTGTGTCCCTGAGTAACGATTCTGTGTCCCTCAGTAACGATTCTGTGTCCCTCAGTAACGATTCTGTGTCCCTGAGTAACAATTCTGTGTCCCTGAGTAACAATTCTGTGTCCCTGAGTAACGATTCTGTGTCCCTCAGTAACAATTATGTGTCCCTGAGTAACAATTCTGTGTCCCTGAGTAACAATTCTGTGTCCCTGAGTAACGATTCTGTGTCCCTCAGTAACAATTCTGTGTCCCTGAGTAACAATTCTGTGTCCCTGAGTAACAATTCTGTGTCCCTGAGTAACAATTCTGTGTCTGTCCCTGAGTAACAATTCTGTGTCCCTGAGTAACGATTCTGTGTCCCTCAGTAACAATTCTGTGTCCCTGAGTAACAATTATGTGTCCCTGAGTAACAATTCTGTGTCTGTCCCTGAGTAACAATTCTTTGTCCCTGAGTAACAATTCTGTGTCCCTGAGTAACAATTATGTGTCCCTGAGTAACGATTCTGTGTCCCTGAGTAACGATTCTGTGTCCCTGAGTAACGATTCTGTGTCCCTGAGTAACAATTCTGTGTCCCTGAGTAACAATTCTGTGTCCCTGAGTAACAATTATGTGTCTGTCCCTGAGTAACAATTCTGTGTCCCTGAGTAACAATTCTGTGTCCCTGAGTAACGATTATGTGTTCCTGAGTAACAATTCTGTGTCCCTGAGTAACAATTATGTGTCCCTGAGTAACAATTATGTGTCCCTGAGTAACGATTCTGTGTCCCTAAGTAACCATTCTGTGTCCCTGAGTAACAATTCTGTGTCCCTGAGTAACGATTCTGTGTCCCTGAGTAACAATTCTGTGTCCCTGAGTAACGATTCTGTCCCTCAGTAACAATTCTGTGTCCCTGAGTAACAATTCTGTGTCTGTCCCTGAGTAACGATTCTGTGTCCCTGAGTAACAATTCTGTGTCCCTGAGTAACAATTCTGTGTCCCTGAGTAACGATTCTGTGTCCCTAAGTAACAATTCTGTGTCCCTGAGTAACAATTCTGTGTCCCTGAGTAACGATTCTGTGTCCCTCAGTAACAATTCTGTGTCCCTGAGTAACAATTCTGTGTCTGTCCCTGAGTAACGATTCTGTGTCCCTGAGTAACAATTCTGTGTCCCTGATTAACAATTCTGTGTCCCTGAGTAACGATTCTGTGTCCCTAAGTAACCATTCTGTGTCCCTGAGTAACGATTCTGTGGCCCTAAAGTCTCTGTGGCCCTAACTCTGTCCCTTCATACAGACAGGTCTGTCTCTCTTGAATGACCGGAGGCTAATGGAGAATTCTAAGATGGCCGCGATTTATAGCTCCACCATTACACAGTGCTGGCTGGCTGGCTGCTGATTGGCTAATGCGATCACATGTCATGAATGAATGCATTATGGGTCAGCGCGCCTTGTCTGCGCGCCTTCCCAGAGATCCCCGCTCCGTCGCCACACATGTCGCCGCCATTTTTGGGAAAATTCGATTTGTGCATCCGAAGTTGGCTAATCTTCGGATTCGTCGCGAATCGAATATTTCCCAAACTTCGAAATGAATTCCACTTCGCCATGTTCGATCCGCTCATCTCTATTTATAATATATGTAACAGAGTACCAATCTGACCGCAGTTTCTCCAGCATTGAGGACTACGTTGTTCTGAGAATTTGGGCATTTGGTAAGGAGTTAGATACCATCTTGTGGACATTTTGTGCTTTTGCTCCCAAAGGTTAACACATCTAGTAGATGAAAACACATTCCCGAATGCACATTCCCACTGCTCATTACAGATTTCAGTCTCTCGGCTTGTGGTTCTTGTTGCTGTGGAGCGCCATGGCAGTTCATTGATTCTTTTTGTCAGTATATCCCGTATGGACAAGTAGATATACTGATGGGTCTGCAGGAGACCTGCATGGCACCGACGATCTACTGATCGCTAGTGAAATGGTTTCCAGGCTCCTGCAAAATAAATAAATAAATAAATGCACATTTTTTTAACTGCAAAGAAATATGCATTTAATTTTTTTTAGCAAAAGGTGAACATTTTTTACCATAATGCATTCTATGCATTAAGGTAAAAAACCTTCTGTGCTGCAGGATCTCCCCCAGTCCCCCCCCCCATACTTAGCTGAGCCCAATCCTGATCCAAAAATGTGCACACGAGCAGCACCCCTGCTGTCCCCCTCCTCACTGGGCAGATTAATAGCAATGGGAGCCAATCGCTTGCCCTCCAGAGGATTCCCCCCTCACCCCCTCCCCCTTTCTGACCAGGCCATTTTTTGTGATACAGCGCTGCGTTACTTTAACTGACAATTGCGCGGTCATGCAACGCTGCACCCAAACGAAATGTATGTCTTTTTTTTCGCACAAATAGAGCTTTCTTTCAGTGGTATTTGATCGCCTGTGCATTTTGTATCTTTTGCTCTATAAACAAAAAAAGATGGACAATTTTGAGAAAAAAAACAATATTTTTGACCTTTTGCTATAAAACATATCCAGTAACAAAATGTTAAAAATCAAATTTCGTCATTTAGTCCAAAATATATTCTGCTCCGTGTCTTTGCTAAAAAAAATCCCAGTACGTGTAAATTAATTGGTTTACGTGAAAGTTATAGCGTTTACAAATGGCGGTATATATACTGGAATTTTTTTTAATTATAAATATACTAGGAATGGTGGCGATCAGCAACTTATAGTGGGACTGTGGCGGGCATTCTGACCCTGGGGGGAACTTACTTGGTGTCACTGACACCCCCAGTGACACCAATACAGTGATCAGTGCAAATAAAAAGCACTGACACTGTACTAATGGCACTGGACATCTGGGGTGATCAAAGGGCTAACTGTGTTCTGTTTTACTGTGGGACTGTGTGTGTATTATTAGGGAGACTTTCTGCTTTGTATTGTGCCCCCCAACCTGATCCCCCATCACCATGTATTTTGGGCTCTGTAACCTCCTTATGCACCCTGGACAGCCAAGGTGGGTGTCAGAGAGGTGAGAGGAGGACGGGGGAGCTAAACAATGAATGAAGCCTGGAGCAACAAGATTCTTGTCCCATCTGGTTTCAGCGCTCTTGTTTCCCAACCTCTGTGATCAGAGAAGACACTGATCACACTTCATCTGTCCTTGATCAGCTTCATGTGGGTGCAGAGGTGACATTAGGTCAGTGTTTCTCAACTCCAGTCCTCATGGACCCCCAACAGGTCATGTTTTCAGGATTTCCCTCAGATGAAACAGCTGTGGTAATTACTAAGGCAGTTAAACTGATCAAATCACCTGTGCAAAATAATGGAAATCCTGAAAACATGACCTGTTGGGGGTCCATGAGGACTGGAGTTGAGAAACACTGCATTAGGTGAACTTACCTGTCATGAGCTTTATGCTATCACATAGGGGTTTGTTACCCTCTATATAATAACAATAAAGTTAATAAAAATCATTCAATACAAATAAATAAAAGATACACTAAATAAATAAATAAATAAAAATTAAAGCCCCTGTCCCATGTGTATGCACAAACCAAAGTAAAAGCATGCGTCCAGTGTGCCTCCATACAAAAGTGAAGACTATTATACACATATTATGAATTTCTGAGTAATAATTCTAGGGACATCAGTCATGGTTATCTCTGAACTGATAATCTGTAAAGGCTCTTAAAGTCATACTAAAGGCTTTTTTTAACAGATGTGTCATACTTACCTGATGTGGAGAGGTTTTGCACAGAGCAGCCTGGATCCTCCTCTTCTCAGGTCTTCTGACAGTGGTCCTGGCCCCTCCCTCCTGTCATGTGCCCCCACAGCAAGCAGCTTGCTATGGGGGCACCCACTTCTCTGAGTGTCCATTCACACACGGAGTTGTGGCTTGGCCCCACCCCCCCTCTCTTCTTATTGGCTCGTTGGATGTGATTGACCAAGACACCAGTGCACATCGCTGGATCGAGAGGGGGCTTAGGTGAGTGTGGGGGAGGGGATGCTGCACACAGAAGGTGTTTTACCTTCATGCATAAAATGGTAAGACACATTGAGCCTTTACAACCACTTTAAAGCGTCACTTATGGACAATTGTGGGCACCATACCTTGTTGCCATTTGTGCAGTTTTAAGATTTGACATGTTTGGTATCTATTTAATCAATGAAACCTCCGAATTTGGCAATGCATTGGGGCTGATTTACTAAAATGTGGAGAGTGAAAAATCTGGTGCAGTTGTGCATGGAAGCCAATTAGCGCCAAACTTCAGCTTGTTCAATTAAACGTTGGCAATAAATCTGGAAGCTGATTGGTTTCTTCGCAGAGCTACACAAGATCTTGCACTCTCCAGCTTTAGTAAATCCACCCCATTGAGTATATATGTGCACTTATGTATAATGTAGTGAAAATATGAATCTGGCTCTGAGGAAGAGGCAAGTCCTTGAAATGCGTCAGCCTATTGGATGTCTACACTCCCTATTGCGGACTGTTACTCAGCGCGGTGTTGACCCAGCTGTTCTTTGTGACGTGCCTTGACTTTATTGTCATTTGTGAGTACAACACATACTATATTTCTTATTAAACATTTTTATGGTAATGCACTCGGCCTGTGCGCCATGTTTGTTCCTTCTCCATTCAGTATATTTGGATTCCCCCAGTCTATTTGAGGGCAGCAAGGTGTGCATGTTCCAGGACATTCTTAATATGGTTGTAGCCTGCATCGAGTTCATCCCCAAGCGCAGGAGCATTTGTGTTTGCTGGTTCTATGTTTGGTATCTATTTAATCAATGAAACCTCCAAATTTGGCAATGCATTGGGGCTGATTTACTAAAACATGGAGAGTGCAAAATCTGGTGCAGCTGCGCATGGAAGCCAATTAGTGCCTAACTTCAGCTTGTTCATTTAAACATTGGCAATAAATCTGGAAGCTGATTGGCTCCCATGCACAGTTGCACAAGATTTTGCACCCTCCAGCTTTAGTAAATCCACCCCATTGAGTATATATGTGCACTAATGTATATTGTAGTGAAAATATGAATCTGATAAACCATTGCTCTAATATCATGTGACATACAAATTGCAGCTACCACCATTTTATTCTCCAGGGTCTCATAACATACATAATGTCTGGAGGTTTTATTTAATGTTCAGATCTAAAATGTGCACTTTAACACATGAAAATATGCAAACAATGGCTCTGGCAGAGAAATGATTAAAGTAAATGCCTAGGTAACACACTTTTCTTTTAATTTTAGATGAAGTGGGGAAGGAAACCCCTGTTGTGTCATTGCTATCCATGGCTCTAGTAGTGAGCTCACCTCCTGCCCTCCTGACAACAGTTTCACCCGACAGGGAGTGCAAATCTACGACAACGACACACACAGAAATAAAAATCTACAAAAAAACATTTTTCTTTATTTCTGTCTGCAAACCTGTCAGGGGGTGTTAGGAGGTGACATGGAGATTGTTGTTGATGCAGTTGTAGGGAACTGTTATTTTATACACTAGTTGTAGTTTGTTTACATCCATATACAGCCACTACCATAGAGGTCCCATTACAGACAAGTCCCTAGGTGTGCTTCCTGCCCCTACAAGGAGGTCAGGAAACCCCAGGATGTTATATAGTTTGTTTTCCAGGAAGTATCAGGCAGAGGGTGCCAGCCTGCCATGTGCTGTGTATCTGGGGAGAACTGTATGGGGATTCTGTGAGTAATGATCCAGATTAACAAGGCTGCTATCTATTTAGTTGTTACTGAAGCAGATTAGGTCTGCCTCTGTTATTTTTCAACTTCTGTATTGGAACCCTAATATCTCTGTAAGAGAGAGATTTGTGGTTCATTATCATTATTCTATTTACACTGCAGAATCCTTATAGTTGTCTATATATATATATATATAGATCAGTGTTTTCACCTGCATAAGACTGTCAGGTGAACTTTCTGTTAATTGCAGTGTATCTTTGCAGCCTCTTTGCTTGAAGAGCCTTATTGGTCTGGATCTCTCTTTAGCTGGGATTAGCATAGGGAGCGTTGGATAGATTAGGCTAGAGGTAGGTTAGGCATCCGACGGCCACTTAGACAGATAGAGGCCCGGTTGCAGTGACAGCCCAGTTTAGGGATAGGGACTAAGAGTGAGGATAGATAGAGCATTTTATCCTTTTAGGTGATGCATCGCTGATCTTCAGACAAGCAGTGCAATCATCCGCATGTTACTTGGACGCCATCACAGCATCTGAAGTGGAAGCGTGCATCTTATTGACTCTCACCTCTCCAGGGGCCCCTGCAACCGGACAGCGCTATAACCCATGGTTGGAGGTATTCTGTATACTACATGCACATATACCCGGGTATAACTGCAACCTCCCAATTTATGGTAAATTGTAATTCCTGAATGTTATTCTTATGCATCCTGTTTTATGTGGCTGCTTTATATAAACTTTGCATTAATCTCATACAGGTGGGTGACATGTTTTCATGTTAGAAATATAAGCTGGCTGCATTAATACTGCTATGTATAGTTACTTTAAGTAGTCTACATGTTACATTCCTAGACAGGGGGGAGTCTCCTCAATTGTAGGATCCCTATTCTAGGTGGAGGCACTGCCATTTGTATTATCACAACCCCCTCTTCCATATAGCGAAGGCTCAGGATTGCCTACTCATATACAGGTTAGCGCCATAGCTTGTTTGGTGTGCGCCATTTCACATAACCCCCCCAAAACAGGGCTACACAGTGAGGAGTAACTCCCTTACTACTAGGTGTCACCCTTCCTCATGGTTTTAATAGGCAGAGTGCAAGGTAGGAAAGTGGAGAGTTTGGGTTCAAAGCAAAGAAGAGTAGAACAGGAGTTCCTATTGGGGTTCACATTGGATTTAAAAGGGCCTGGAGAGCATCAATGTAGGACTCCATGAAGACGGCTTTCCTCAGTTGGGGAACACCTTGGCACCCTGCCCCCTTAATTGGGCTCAATGTAGAACCCAGGAAGGAAGGAACCCGATTCATGGACAAAACTGACAACCGCCTTCAGAAGAGTGACTGTCATGTGATTGCTGCTACAAACCAGGGCTTGGACTTGTCTCTCTCCTACCCATCAGTGACCTATTTTGGAGCAAGTGCTTGGCAAGGCCTGGAGGTGTTGGTCTACACCATCAAGAGCTGAGGGCGTAGGCCTGCAGGTGGTACAATTAGACTGCATGTGCAACATTCTGTTGGCCCCTACTACATGCTTACTGGACGTCTGACAAGTTCATACTCACCATGATACTAAGTGAGGGGAATATCCCTCATGGAGCTTGGGATAGCAGTAAACACCCAACAGGTTCTATTCTACTCCATCCAAAAATAAAAAAAAACAAGTGTAATTCCAAATAGCAAAAACCTGATAAATGACAACATTAAAAAAAATAAAAATAAAATAAAAAAAAAATATATATATATATATATGCACACTATATTGCCAAAAGTATTGGGCCAGCCCTCCAAATCAATGGATTCAGGTGCTCCAATCCCCTCCATGGACACAGGTGTATACAATCAAGCCCCTAGGCATGCAGACGGCTTCTACAAACATTGGTGAAAGAATGGGTCGCTCTCAGGAGCTCAGTGACTCCAAGCGTGGTCCTGTGATAGGTGGCCACCTGTGCAATAAGTCCATCCGTGACCTTTCCTTGCTGCACTGGACTCTAGAGCAGTTGATATGTGTTCTCTGGAGTGACCAATCACACTTCTCTGTCTGACAATCCGATGGACGTGTCTGGATTTGGCAGTTGCCAGGAGACTGGTACTTGCCTGACTGCATTGTGCCAAGTGTAATGTTTGGTGAAGGGGGGATTATGGTGTGGGGTTGTTTTTCAGGGGTTGGGCTTGGCCACCTAGTTCCAGTGAAGGGAACTCTTAAGACATCAGCATACCAAGACATTTTGGACAATTTCATGCTCCCAACTTTGTGGGAAGAGTTTGGGGATGGCCCCTTCCTGTTCCAACATGACTGCCCACCAGCGCACAAAGCAAGGTCCATAAAGACATGGAGGAGCCAGTTTGGGGTGGAGGAACTTGACTGGCCTGCACAGAGTCCTGACCTCAACCCCATAGAACACCTTTGGGGTGAATTAGAACGGAGACTGTGAGCCAGGCCTCCTCCCCCGACATCAGTGCCTGACCTGACAAATGTGCTTCTGGAGGAATGGTCCAACCTTCCCATAGACACCCTCCTAAACCTTGTGGACGGCCTTCCCAGAAGAGTTGAAGCTGTTATAGCTGCAAAGGGCGGGGCCAACTCAATATTGAACCCTACAGCCATTAAAGTTCATGTGCGTGTAAAGGCAGGTGTCTCAATACTTTTGGCAATCTAGTGTATATAAATATATATTTAATGTATGACATTTCTAACACACACCTTTAAATATGTACAATGATCCAAATGAAACTTGTGAAGCTGCTTTAAGCTGAGACAGAGATCTCCCCGCCGATTGCAGTGAAGGGAGCTGGCATTAGTGTACCACTCAAGAGCATCATCAAAAAGGAGAAAAGGTGCCGCTCGCCAACCTAGTGCATTAGTATGTAGATGGATGTGGCCCCTTTTCTGGCCTGCCAGGCTGCACGCTCCTATAAGGTTCTGGTTTGGGGGGAACCCCATGCCATTTTTACTTTTTCATTTTGATGTGGGGTTCCCCTTAAAATCCGTACTGAAAGGTCTGATGAATCATCGGTTGTTAATGATGTGGTGACCCCGCTCCCTAACAACCAGCTTGTGCACAGGGGCACTTTCTACAGTTTCCATTGGAACCACACCTGACAAACAGAAATCACGCTGTGAAATTTGCACTTAAATTGCACTCAAAACAGATACAATTTGCACCGCAGCAGTGGGAACTGGGCCTCAGTTTACAATCTGCAACAATGAATCAAAATAATGAAACAGGGAAAAAAAAAGATGGCAATCATTTGCCACAATGTTGGCTACATGCCATTTATTATTCTCAGAGACGTCACACAAAAATGAAAGCAATGGAACACCTATTCCGAGAATCGGCGTGATCTTCAGTTACAGTCCAGCGTGAGACTTTGTTTAGCGATTCGCTCAGGTGACACATTGTTGTCAGGTTGAACATTTTCATTGTTCCGTGTCATCCCAGGAATTTGTTTTTTTGTGATAAAAGTCAGCATTTTTTTTCTAACTTGTATTTCAAAAAAATTCTTTGACATGTAAATTATGCTCTGCATAAACAATAGCTTTTTAATTTTATAATATAATACTATTTTCCTTTTTTTTTTTGTTTTTTTTCATCCTATGTTACATCTTCCTGCAGTCTCTTTGCAACCACTTTCTGTCCACATACCACCCAGCTTTGGAACTTGAGGCAAAGAAACACCTTGAGATGGAGAAGACAAGCGATGCCACACTGCCAAACCGACAATGGGCGTGGCTAAATTACACTGAATATGGGCCAGGAACTAAAGGATCATGGTTAGAGTCTGAGCCTGCATAAGGGCTGATTTACTAAAACTGGAGAGTCAATATCTGGTGCAAATGTACATAGGAACCAATCAGCTTACAGATTTTTTTTTGCAAAGCTAACTTGAACAAGCTGAAGTGCAGGTCAAGAATATGTAATACACAACATACAGAGCTTGGACAAAATTATGGAAACACCAGATAAAAGAAAAATATTGTTATCTAATATGGTGTTGGACTGCCTTTGGCATCCAAGATGGCCTGAATACTCAAATATAAGTCTTTGATGGTGGATAATGGAATGTGATACCACTCTTCATGCAAAAATCATCAGCAGTGCTCTCAGAGATGCCGGAGGTGGAAGAGGAGTCCAAACCTTGTTCTCCAAAATTGACCATAGTGGCTCTATGATATTGCGGTCTGGCAACAGCGGCCCCCAGTGGAGGTGCAAGACTTTGCCTAGTTGCTCATCAAACCACGATTTGACAATGACAGCTGTGTGGATTGGATCATTATCATCTTGGTAAATGGCGCTGGCTTTGGGAAACAATGTTTGCACCATGGGTTGCACATGGTCTGCCAAAATTTGTACATAATTGCTAGCAGTGACTCTACCTTTCAAGATGATGATGGGGCCTGCAGAATACCAATATATGGATGCCCAAACCATGATTGCACCGCCACCATGCTTTACTGTTGGCACAAGACAGTCCTGGTCATAAGCTTGGGATGGTGTTTGTGGCGCGTAAAAACATCCGGTGGTTGGGAACAGTTTGAACCATATTACAGTCTTCCATTGAAAGACAGTCCACAAATTATGGGTGTTGTATCACACTCTCCTCTTCTGATCATCAAAGCCAATCACTAGTGGTTTGGCAATTGCAGCTCGCTGTGAATGTTCTGCTTATGGAGTTCCCTCCGCACAGTTTCTGTGGACACAGGATTTGGAAGACTGAGATTGAGCTCTGCAGTTACTTTTGCAGCAGCTGTTTTCTTATTCCGTGTCACAATCCTGTACAATGTCCTTTTGTCTCTTTGGATCAGTTGGTCATGCTGTCCGCGCTTATGCTGATCAGACGTTGTTTTCCAGGAAACTGAATATGCTGCCATAACCTTTGATACTGAACCTCACAACACGGCAAATAAATTGGTGGCTTTAGTCACAGAGGCACCAGCTAAGCGGCACCAACCATTTTCCCTCTTTGAAGCTCAGTAAGCTCTGACATGACTCCGTATTACTAGCAGCAGACACAGCGAATGAGGAAAGTGAGGCTTTCCACCTGTTAGCTGGGTGTCTCATCACACAGCAGAAGCAAAAGAATGTTACATTACTTCCGCTTTCAACGCCAAACATGTTTTCACTTTCGCACCTGCAAATCATGGAGTGTTTCCATTTTTTGTCTAGCCCCTGTATATATATTTCAATTTGCAGCATGTGGACCCTGGCTAAATCCAAGACAAAGACACGGATGCCAATTCCACAACATACTCCTACATCTTGACTGTCCGCAGGACTGAAACATTCTCATCCATATCCCGGCAACGTGATTCCTCTATGGCAGGGGTGGGCAACTGCGGCCCTCCGCTATCATGGAACTACATGTCCCATGAGGCATTGAAAGGTTGACAGTTGCATCATGACTCGCAGAGGCATGATGGGACTTGTAGTTCCACAAAAGCTGGAGGGCCACAGTTTGCCCACCCCTGCTCTATGGCATTAATGCCCATACAACCTCATTTCCTCATTATAACACACTATATTGACTTAGTCAGTAAGTATAACTAAATAGCCACAAACCAGAAAACAGCTCACACTTACACATACTCTTAACGTGCATAATGTGAGTGAATAAACATAGTGCCGCGCTCCCTTTAAATGACCCCAAAAAACACATGTGAATAAAAACAAATATAATGAAATATAGTGAACAATCCTACTTGCAAAGTCTCTTAATAGTGTTGCTTCTTCAGCTTCAAGAAAACTCCATAGTCTATATCTTCTTAAACCAAATCCACCACCACAAACACCAGATATGCTCTCACCTGGAGTTTTTGACCTCACACAAAGTTAGGTAAAAAAACACGTGTCCCCTACAGTGGACATATAATGGCGGGTATATCTTGTATATAGAATCTTCCTCCAGTGGTGAACGGTCCCTTTAAACTCCCTGGTGCTCTAATTATGTCAATATTTTTGAATGTCAAAGCGGTACTTTGTTTTGCATGTTGTTTTATATTGTAGGCCTGTAATTCTTAGGAATAACTCACTGAAATCTGTCCGAACAAGATCTAGAAAACATCCCGAGTATGATAAAGTTTGAAACACAAAATCATAAATTATAACATAATAAATAATCATACAAAATAATAATATAATAATAATAATAATACATTTAATTCAATAATATAATCAAATAAAAATCACTAAAATGTGAAATAGAGCGCCAAGTTCGCACATCGCTGAGCTCAGTCGCAGAATCGTTTTCAGTGTCTGATGAGGAATTTCCCCCACAAATCATTATCACTCAATTCTGCAAGTGGTTCTGATTTACTATCGCTGTTCTCTAGCCGGTCTAAAACCGCTTCTGACCTAAAGGGACGCTTTTTGGATGCCATGGACGTTCTCAAGTTTCCAGGCAGAAAGAACGGTAACAATGCAGGCAGGGCGCCGGACAAAGCACTTGGGAAAAAACTGAGGGGAAATTGTTAAATAGTTTAATAGAGTAATGTAATCCTAACAGATTACAATGTATTGTATGTGTCATATTTTTACTTTTTTGAATCTCCCATCAGTTCTGCCACCCTGTGCCCCGACATACACAGGGAAGGGAACTCGGAAGACAGATGCCGGCATCAGCCAGAGGACACAGCAGGAGGACATTGCGGGAGGACATCGGGGGATCGCAGCGCAAGGTAAGGATCGGGGGATCACAGGACAAGCACTACAGTGTAATCCTGAGTGTAGCTCGGGGTAACTGCTTTTTGTACTGTAAATTAACCCCGCGACACTCTCGGGATTACCACCAGGGAGGTTAATCCTTCCTCCTCCACCCAGCATGCATATGTCAGAAAAACTGAGTAAAACACAATAGTGCTTTATCCTTTAAACACACTGCTTTAGTAAAAACAGAAATGGCCCCTCACCTTGTGTAGGTGCTCAATCACACCTGATATCATGTGCATATGGATCCAAAATAACACTTTGTAAGCATATACAGGCAGGTTCCACTTCCCTGATGTGTGGTATCAGTGTATCGGCTGGCCGTGAGCGTCATGACGTCAACAAGCTCCTGCCCTATTTAGAGACTTTGCAGTTAGGATTGTTCACTATATTTCATTATATTTGTTTGTATTCACGTTTTTTTTTTTGGAGCATTTAAAGGAAGCATGACACTATATGTTTATTTATTCAGGTCAAATTGGCTTTCTTTGAGACTCTACATCCCGGTTATTAACATCAGCCCACCCTCATACAGTAGTGGGTGGGGATTTCAACCTAGTTGCCTCTCCTAGAGATTGGAAATCACTACATGGCCACCAACCTTCAAAACAAGCTCTTTAACAATCTGCCTTTTTCTGCCAATGGACTAGGGAACACAGATTGTTTGACTCCTGGTGGGTGAAACACCCAAATGGCAAACAAGACTAATTCTTCTCACCTGTACATAATACTTATACAAGACTTTACTATTTCTTAGTATCAAATCCTCTCCTTCAGATTATGGTGGAATCAGATATAACAATTCATGGTCAGACCACTCCTTCCTAACCCTAGACATGGCTGTGGGAAAGCCTGTTTTTTGTACATGTCATTGCTGGTTGAATGACAATTTACTTAAACAGGTTGACATTCAACACTCTATTTCAACAGCCATAGAGGAATATTTCAGGCTCAATGGGGGCTCGGCTTCCAAAACATCTACCCTACATCAGTGGACAATTTATTGCAGCTGGTTTTCACTTGAAAAGAAACTCAGGTAAACTAAGATGAGACCTCATGTCTCAATTAATCTATGATAAGAACAAACTTTTGAACCATTCCTCTGTTTTCAATCTCCGAATGGTGGTGTTGCTCATGACTGTTGGACTTGCAGAATCTCAAGGCTAACACTTACCTACCCCCCTTAAAACACCACCACCCCTTCAAAAACCTTTTTCCCCAAATAAACACGCAACTCACTTTTTGGTGTAAAACCGGCCATAGCAGCCATTTATTTAACATAACTCAACATAAATATCTTACAGTAACTCAATTGATACCTGACAGTAAATTACCACCCGGGTCCAAGGTCTCTGAAGGCACCATTACTCCCATCACCAACTCGGTTGTATCTACTACCCAATGACAGGCCCCCAGCCGCTACTACACTGCCTCGGGGACAATACTACCATTACTTAACCCAGATACAGCCAAATGAACTCCCACATTACCAACATGACCTTTTATTGGGAAGGGACACCCATACCTACGATGGGCACAACCCATAATTCCTCAACTTGTCACTCCACCTGTCAGGAATGGATTCAGCACTGGTGGTGGGACTCTCCTGCCGTGTGGGCTGCAGTACCAGAGCTGACCAGCGGGTGCTCTCAGCACTGGTGGTGGGACTCTCCTGCCGTGTGGGCTGCAGTACCAGAGCTGACCAGCGGGTGCTCTCAGCACTGGTGGTGGGACTTTCCTGCCGTGTGGGCTGCAGTACCAGAGCTGACCAGCGGGTGCTCTTAGCAGCCAGAAGCTCACAATCAGCCAAACCTGGGGCTGATTACAGAAAGGTGTATATAAGCCATGACCAGGCCTGTGCTCTGGGCCTTGGTGTATGTCTCCCCATGTGCCCCTGTATCCTGTTCCTAGTTCCTGTGAGAAGATACCTTGTTGCCGACCCTGCCTGATCCTGATTCCTGTTGACCGTCTCCTGTTCTGACTACTGGCTCATCCCCGACCATCCTTCTGCCTGATCCTTTGTACTGCGCTGTCCGTGAGTTACTGAACCCGGCTTGTGACCTTGACCATTCTCTGCCTGCTCCTTTGATACCTTGCTGCCCGCACGTTGCTGACTTGGCCCGTCTGACCACGCTAACTACTCTGCCATCCATCCATCCTGCACGGATCCAGCCGTACCTGCACATACCTCTGGCGGATCCCTCTATCACTAGCAGGTGTACTCAGGGGCCGCGACCTGGTTCCTGTCTGCTCCAAGTCCATCCCCACCATCAGGGGCCCTGGTGAATAGCAGACTGGGACTTAGACTCCGCGCCCTGGGGAATCCTGCCCTGAGGACCGCTAGAGGTACCACCAGGCAGTCGTTACAGAACCCTACGGCCGGCCTGACCATTCCACCTCTCCAGCCCTGACTACGCCTGTGTTCCTGCACCTCCTAAGATTAGTGGAAGGTTAGTTTGCTCACTGTGCGTTTATATATATATATATATATATATATATATATCTGGGTGGCTAATAACCTGTATAATACTATACCTGAAACCTGCGTTTCCCTGTGTCAGTCCGCACCTTTCTGGTCATTCCTTGATTCCTGACACCACCACCGCCTTCAAAGACCCATCGACCCCTGCCACAGCACACGAGTGTGAACCCTTACACTCGTGTAGCCCGCCACACACGCAATCCACGTTGGATACCATCCTGCAGGACCAAGGACCACAGGTCAATCCCAACCGCATTAAGATGCACCCCATCCGAACGCAAATACCGCCAGGACTCCTCCTCCAGCTCCTGATGACGGACTGCTAGGCCACCATTCCTCACCACAAAACGCACCACCTCCTTATTAACCTTAACCCGAGCCTTATTAAGCTTTTTGACGGAACGTGCCATACGCCAATAAGCTCGGGCCACTATGTCCGACCATACCAGCACTGTGTCCGGGAAAAAAAGACCGAATCCTCAAAAAATCAAACTTGATATCTCGGATAACCTCCCGCATGGAGAGCAACCCGAGATCATTACCCCCCACATGCAATACCAAAACATCCGGAGGCTGGTCTAAACGGGAATAGTGATGAATTTCCGGGACCACCCTGGACCACAACATTCCTGGCACTCCAAGCCAACGAAGCCTCGCCTCCCCCCTCTCAAATCCCAGTTGCCGACCCTCTGGACGAACATCCGCCCTCTTAGCCCCCCAAAAAACATACGAATGGCCCATGATCCATACCAAGTAGCCTTCGGAACCTGCAAAGAAACACACAAAAGAAGGGAGGAGGTAGAACCTACACCACAAAGGCCCCCATAAAACAAACAAAAACACAAAGTTAACAAAATACAAGTACCACAGAGACCAACACAACAACACCAAAACGTTTTTTTTTTTTTTTTTATCACAAGAGCTGAGGACTCACATATAACTTGAACCTATCCGAATCCCAACGCCCAATCCGACGAACCACTTGATCACCTAACCCCCAGCGGGTGGCCTCCGTAGCCGCCCCAATTCGAAACGAATGAGACGAGTAATGTTCCACACCCAACCCGGCAGACTGCAAACACCGTTTAAACACCGCCCCAAATTGGAAATGAGACAGAGCCATCCCATTCGTATGCAGACAGAAAGAAAACCCTAGGAAGGTCAGGTCTCACCTCGAGAAATTCCCTAACCGCCCGTACCGGACAAATCCGAGAACTCGGAATCTCAGCCAATTCCACCCAGGTACCCCGACCCAAGCGGTCTGTTTTCGACTTGCGCAGAAAAATACGCAACCCACTACCCAGCAAGACCACCTCATCTACGGCCAAACCACCCTCGCCCCACTTATTCCGACTAACCAACTCCCCAACCCTAAAGGCCCCAAAAAATGCCAGCACAAAAGCCGCTCGGAACAAAATCGCCTCATACAACGATGAACAAACACAATCCAACTGGCCAACCACCACTTGAAGAATCTCAAAAGAAACCGGCCGTCTAGAATCAGGAATGGAACGGCCTTTTCTATACCCCCGCATAGCCTGCCGAACAAGGAAATCCTTCGTCACATCACGACCCCCCGCCAGTTTTAAACAGAAAGCCAACCCCGCGAGCTTACGAGACATCAAAGTTGCGGAAACACCCCTTTCAAAATTCCTACCAATGAAATAAAGCAGGAGGCATAGGGCATCATCCACCCCTAAACCACCCCCCACCTCACTCACCAGCTCCAGCCATTCCCGCCACACCTTCTCATAGAAAACCCAAGTGGACGCACAAACTGATGTCTGAATCAAGGCCGCTGAAGAGGCAAGGCAATGCTCCACAAGTGATCCGGACAATTGATTCCGCGCTGCTCCGCTTCTGGTGCTAACCGACGGAATCGGTCCCACTGAAAACGAGATAGAGCATCAGCAACAGAATTATCCACACCCGGAACATGAACAGCCGAAATAAAACAATTGAGACTTAAACAGTCCAAAACCAACCGCTGCAACATACGAACCACCGGCCTAGACGTGGCCGACACACGGTTAATGGCATGAACCACGCTCAAATTATCACAATGAAAACGAATCCGTTTATTCCGGAAAACAGCACCCCACAAAGAAACAGCTAAAACGATGGGGAAAAGCTCCAGTAAGGTCAGATTGCGCAACAGACCCCCTTCCCGCCATTGCAAAGGCCACGAACCCGCACACCACTGACCCTGAAAATAGGCCCCAAAACCGGCCGAGCGCGCCGCATCCGTAAAGAGTTCCAAATCAAAATTGGACACGACCCCATCCAACCAAAGCGATCTTCCATTATAGGAATCGAGAAACGACCTCCATACCCCCAAATCATCCCGTAGCTCACCTCACAACCGAACCCTGTGATGCGGGGCCACCACACCAGCCGTGGCAGCCGCCAAACGCCTGGAAAATATACGCCCCATGGGCATGATGCGGCAAGCAAAATTCAACTTGCCTAGTAACGACTGCAATTCCCGAAGCCGAATCTTCCTGCACTGACCCACCGAACTCACCAACCCCCGGAGCTCCTCCAATTTATCCTGAGGCAAACGACATTCCATGGCCTCCGTATCGACAATAATTCCCAAAAAGCACAATTCCGTTGTCGGACCCACCGTCTTATCCGGGGAACCCCCCAGTGAAGACACATTAACCCTCGCAGCCCCAGGCCCGCTCGACGCCAAAGCAAGAGCGCCACTCCCCAGGTCCCGCGAACCCTCAAACATAGAAGAAGAAGACAATGAAAAAGCAGCCCCAGAATTCAACTCACCGGGCTGCAGTCGTTCACCGGGACCCACAGCCGCCAATCCGGATCTATGCAGGGATGAAGGGACCCCATCATCTTCGGAGCCGCTGAGCTCCCCTTCAGATCTCCACACCACATCCTCCTGGTCCCAGGCCGCACCAGGCCTCGCTCCAGACTCTTGCATGGCTCCTAGGCACATGGACAGGTTGGCCCCCACCGCACCGGAGCCCAGAGCCGCCGGATCATCCCTCCCATGCTGGGCTCGCTGGGAGGCAGAGGAACTCCCAGCAGCCGAAGCCCCAACTGACAGGGGACCCTGTCCTGCTCCAGCACGGATCCGCTGCACAGGGGTGAGGTCCGCCCCCCCTCGACGGGCTCACTGGGCTGCCACTGAAAGCCCAGCAGCCGCCGGCTGACTCGACCCTGCAGACCTGGTCCCGGCTCCAGAGCCCGGGTGGCGCCCGGGAATGACATCATCCGGCGCCGCACCCCCGGCGCTCCGAGCTGCCGTCTCCTGAGAGGCCCGCTGGGCAGCAGAGGGGAGCCCAGCAGCCGCAGGCCGGCGAGGAAGCTGCCAAATCCCGGCTCCAGAGCCCGGGCCGCACACAGGGGCCACGTCTTCACCCGCTGCCGGGCCGGAGCTCCGAGCTGCTAAGCCCCGCCCACTTCGGCATCGTCGCTCACCAGAAGATGGCCCCGACATCGTGGTCCCGGCCTGTGACGAGGCGGCACCCTCCTGGGCCCGCCGTGGTCCTGTAGAGCCCGATCCTCTTCTCCTTGGGGACGTGGACCCAGTCCCACCCGAAGACCGCCCACCATTCCTCCCACGCCGGGCCCCCACCGCTGCAGGCCCGGAGCCTGCAGGGCCAGCCGCATGGTCCCAAATAGGAGGTGAGTTGGCTGGGGAGCGGGTGGTAGTGGACGTGCTCCCGCCGGGGGTCCGCCAGCGATGAGGATTCCTCCCAGCCCCCCCAGGAGAAGCACGCCGACGCTTCACTGGCGGAGCTGGAGGATCCCCTAAGGGGCTCCCAGAATGGCACAGACCCCGAGCTGTCACTTCTGGGCTAAAGCGCACCAAAGGCACAGACCGCCGAGCACGTGTGCGCCCAGGAGAAGGGCCTTGCGACGCGGGCCTGGGGCCTTGCAGCATGTCCGACAGCCGCTCCCTTAACCACCCTGAGCCATTGGCTTCTGCTGTCGCCCGCAATTGGGATAGCATCCCCTCTAAATCACCCATGTCTAGCTTTTTTCCGTCGCAGGTACCAGCAAAAGAAGAAGAAACCACCTCTGTGATGGCACAAGCTCCGACTGACTCCGACAAGACACCACCCCCCCTTTCAAATCCTGCAAGACCACCCACCATGCTACTTACACCAATCAAGTAAGTAACCACCCCCCATACCCTTTTCCTTGCCTATGCTCCACCCAAATTCCACTCTCCGCCTCGTCTGCACGCCCCAGTCATGCTGGTCCTCCCTTATACTTCGCTCAGTCCAGGCCTTGACTGGAATAAGTTAAAAGCTGTAGATGTTGAGGAGATGTCCAAAAATCTATTATGGATGAAACAAAAGCTTATCAATATACCAACAAACCTCAGACTCCCACCTATTGCCTGCAAGGCATTGCGACAGCTTTTTGCTGGAAATGCTTAAATGGCAAGGGGTCTCTGGCCCATGTTTTCTGGTTCTGTCCCCAGATCTGGAGTTACTGGGCCATGGTACAGGAAGTTATGAAACAGATTCTAGATCTTGCAATTCCACTAGATCTTATTCACTACCATTTAGGCCTACCCATTACAGGCGTTCCTAAATGCTCTAAAACATTGTGGATGTATATTCTGACTGCTGCAAGGCGTTTAATTCCGAGGTAGTGGAAGACAACAGAGGTTCCCTCTTTAAAGAACCTTATTATGACTATCTCAGAGGTACGTACTATGGAATATTTAACTGCTCAGGTTGGGGAATATCTCCACCAATTTGGTAAAGTGTGGGACCCTTGGGACAATTCTACTTATGGCTCTCGCCCCAGGTCAACACATACCATTACACAACCCTCACATCTACTTTAATTATACACTCAGGTGTCCGTTTATGAACCAGCGGTAATAGATCGCTGCTCAGTTCTCCGGCATTCTCGGAGAACACAGTTCTCCTGTGAATGCAGTTTATGAAGCAGTTCTCCGAACAAAGGGAGAATGGTCTCCAAACGCTGGAGAACGGTCTACAAACTCTGGAAAACGGCTGATTTTACTATAATCTCGCGAGATTACAGTAAAAGATCAGTTTACTAAACAGAGGTAAATTATCTCTGCTTAGTTTGCGGTCCCTTTGATTCTCCAGCTCTGGGCTGGAGAATCTGGAGGGAGAACAGATCTCCAGCGAAGGGCTGACATGATCTCCTGAGTGTCATAAACTGTGAATGACCAGAGAATAGCTGAGATCCGTTGAATCGCAGCTATTCTCTGTGTCATAAATGGACACCATAGTAGGTCATTTTATATCATACTGTGTAAGCTCCACATAGACTGCAACTGATAGGTTCCTATGTGCATGTTTAACTTCTGGTTTTACATTACATGTTGGTTTCCAATTTTGAGACCGATTTTCATGTATATTGTGTCTCAAAATGTTATGTTGGATTAAGTCCTGTATTCTAACGTTGGTTTTCATATTGACATTCAGATTAAAACTGTTTTTTTTAAGATACAGGCAGACACTATACCCTTATGTATATCATAGATAGCCTCATGTTGTACTTTGTTTGTACAGTTTCAGCACATGTATGTCAATAAGTCCAATACATGTTGTTGTACAAGTTAAAACATTAATAAAAATACAATTACAAAAAATAAACAAACCCAAGGAGGGACACAGTGCTCCTAGATGGCTGCATGTGAACTAAAGGCTCATTTAAGCGTGAAAAATATTGATCCTGCCATGAAGGTGCCTGTTATAGGGTGATCACCCTCATTCCATGTCTCCCAATTTTGCTCCTAAATTGTCACCCTGTCACATGGACTTCCAATGAACACTACACCTTTAAATACATCAAGGGGGTGAATGAGATTCAGGAGGGCAGTATTTTCAACACTAAACCAAAATCAAGAACACGGGGACATGACCTTAAACTGGAGGAAAGTTCAGGACTAATCTCAGAGAGTACTATTGTAGTTGATGCTCGGAATAAACTTCCAGCAGAAGTAGTGAGCCAGTCAACAGTAAATAGCTTCAAACATGTTTGGGACAAGCATAGATCTATGTATATTTATACAATAAAAAAACAAACAAAAAAAACACACACAAAAAAAACAAACAACCCCCCACCCAAACACAAAAACACACACACAAAAAAACACGGGCAGACTTGATGGACCACTAGGTCTTTTTCTGCCATCACTTTTCTGGTTTCTATGCTTGTCTGCTGGATCTATAATGCTACTGATGGGCAGGAGACTGCAAGAAGTGTCCCAGTCCCTGGCAGTGGGACGTGGCCATACTCGTGGGACCCTGAGATTGTGTTGAAATTTTGGAGGGCAGATACCAAAAAGTTAATTCATAAATTAGTAAAATAGCCTTTCCATGGAAAACCCCTAAATATGAATTTGGTGATAAACTATCATTTATAATTGTAGTGATATTTCATAAACACACGAGGAATAGAGCGCACACTGCACTCAAACGTTTCTCCAACTGTCCCTTCCCCTCCCCCATCTCTCCTGTCATTATACACCTCAATATCTGCCTGCAGCAACATTCATTGCCTGAAGCATAAAGGGCGTTTTGGAACAAAAAAAAAAAATATCTGACCTTTATCACAAAATTAAAAAACAAATTCCTGAGATGAAGTATTGAAGTATGCACATTCTGTACCCTTAACCATGACATTTGTGAGAATCTTTTACCTGAAAATGTTGCTTCACTAAAGATCACGGCAGTTCCCAGAATAGGTGTGACATTGGTTTCGATTTTATGTCAAGTACATAAAAAAAAAAAAAACACTATTTTTGCATGCGGCCAGCACTGTGGTGAGCAAATGATTTCCATCTTTTTTCCCCAGATGTATTTTTCTTGCAGATTGCAGATGAAAGCACTTCATTAACCTCTTCATTAGTGTGCTATACCCGAAAGATGGCTACAGCCTGGCTCTGTTGTATCGGGGGGGCATCCATGAGTGTCCCCCCGGAACTACGCCTCCCGTGCCCCCCCCCCCGGGGCATGAACATGGTGTGCTCTGTGATTGCTGTGTCCTTCGTGTCCCTTGTGGTAAAGGGCCAATCACAGCTGATCACAATGTAAACACACTTGGCGGTTATTGACAAAACTTTCCTCAAGTGCCGTCACAGAGTGAGGAAAGCAGAGCCGGTGACCACCAAGTGTGACAGGGGACATGTACACAGATAATCAGGGCATTGATCATCTGTGCCCTGATTATCAGTGTAGCCCCATCAGTGCCAATCAGTGGCCATCATTGCTACCTATCAGTGCCCATCAGTAATGCCCATCAGTGCCCATTGGTGCCATCTATCAGTGGCACATACTGCAGCCTCATCAGTGCTTCCTTATCAGTGCCCATCAGTAATGCCTCATCAATGTTGCCTCCTCAGTGTCCATCAGTGCCACGTGTCAGTACCTCCTCATCAATGCCACCTATCAGTGCCCATCAGTGCTACCGATAAGTGCCCATCAGTGCTGTCTATCAGTGCACCTATCAGTGTCTCCTATCAATGGCATATATCAGTGCAGTCTCATCAGTACTTCCTTATCAGTGTTTTTTTTACTTTAATGCATTCTCTGAATTAAGGTAAAAAAACCCTTCTGAGTGCGGTCTTCCCCGCCAGCCCCCCTCCCCCCTTCTTACACTTACCTGAGCCTTATCTCAATTCAGCGATGTGCACAAGAGCTCTCTCGGCTCTCCCTCCTCATTGACTCAGATGCAACCATTGGCTCCCGCTGCTGCCAATCACAGCCAGTGAGCAGGGAGCAGGAGGGTGGGGTCAAGCCCCGCTCTGTGGGGTTGATTTATTAAAGACAAATAGGCTGTGCACTTTGCAAAGTGCAGTCAGACTCTGAAAGTGCAGTTGCTCCAAAACCTAGTAAATGAGGTAAAGCATCACTTTGCAAGCAACACCCAATCACATGCAAGAAAAAAAAAAAAACTGTTTTGCTCGCACATGAATGGACAATAGAAGTCAGCAAATCTTCTCCTCATTTACTAAGCTCTGGAGCAACTTCCCTTTCAGGGTGCAACTGCAAAGTGTACTTTTTTTTGCTTTAATCAACCCCATATAGCCAGCTCGGGAGCAAGCACACACAAATTGCCCCATTGCAAGAGGCTTGATATAGTGGGCCATGGGTAAGGGGGAGGGGCCAGGAGCGATGGCAGGGGACCGAAGAAGAGGAGGATTGGTGCAAAACCATTACACAAAGCAGGTAAGTATACCATGTTTGTTATTTTTTTTAATTAAATTTAAACCTTTACAATAATTTTAAAGCCTGCCATACATGGGTCTAAATTGGGGCAGTTCAGCAGGGACCGGCCACATTGCAATCCATGTATGGGCAGATACAATCTATAGATCAACTTCTGTACAGCCAGCCTGTCGGATTGCTCGGTCTGCGCTGCCAGCTATAGTTGGCAGCCCTGATCAGTATATTATTATTATTATACAGGATTTATATAACGCCAACAGTTTGCTCAGCGCTTTACAATATAAGGGAGACAGTACAATTACAATACATTTCAGTACAGAAGGAATAGGAGGGCCCAGCTTGTGGAGCTTACAAGCTAAAGGAAGGGGGAGGTGATACAAAAGGTGATAGTTGCGGGGGATGATCTAGCAGAGGTGATTCAAGTACAGTTCTTAGGTGGAGGTGGGGTAGGCTTCCCTGAAGAATTGCGTTCTCAAAGATCGCCTAAAGGCAGACAGGGTGGGGGCTGACCGGACATGCTATGGTAGGGAGTTCCAGAGGATGGGATAGGCTCTGGAGAAGTCCTGGAGGCGAGTGTGGGAGGAGGTGATGAGGGAGCTAGAGAGGAGGATATCATGGGAGGAGCGGAGTGGGCGATTTGGGCGGTATCTGTGGATGAGGTTGGTGATGTAGCTGGGGGCAGTTTTATGGATGGCTTTGTAAGCTGTGGTTAGTATTTTGAATTGTATACGTTGGGTTAGTGGAAGCCAGTGGAGGGATTGGCAGAGAGGGGATATCCTGGTGTGTGCTGGAAATGTCATGCTCATTTTTATTTATTGTTCGCTTTTCATTTCATTTATCTAGTTAGTTTTGGTTATGTGGAGTCAAGTCAAAACTTTTTTCCATTTTTAATTTTGGATGGAGTGGAGAAGTAAGTGTTGGGTTTTTACTGTTATCCCGATTCCCGAGCTTCATTGAAGAGCTTTCCTGTCCTGGTGACTATGATTTTACCAGACATGATGTGCGAGCAAATCACACAAAGACAAAAATAAAGAAAAATGTTTTGTAGTAGTGTAGCGCTACCCCCTCAGGGGCACTGAATTTGTCTTGGGTCCCACTAAGCTCTGCATGGCCAGGCAACATGCATTTTTCCACTCATTCAGAGTCAGTAAACAGCCCTTGACCTGGTTTTAGTTGTTTTTATTATGGGGGTAACAACTTGGATGGTGTCTAGGGGTATATGGGATGCTTAAGGAACTTTAAACTTGAGGACAACTTCTGGCAACTGTACAAAAATGTGGATCCAAAAGAATAGCACTGTCTCTTTAAAGAAGCACTCCTCAGACCCCAGATAAATCCTTCCTCTTCACCTGGCTGCACGGAGGGTATCCCTAGACAAGGGATTCCAAGATCTAACAATTAAACAGTCCCAGATGAGAACTAGTTGGGTCTTTCACCTGACGTCCTTCTCCCTTTATCTGGCCCAGGGGGTGTAGAAGTACTCACACTGTCCTGTCCTGTCAACGTGGTGGTTTGAAGGCTGCTTTCAGGCCTTTTGACTAGCGTGGCCGAGGTACATCGGTGAACAGTAGACGACCTCCTCCTCCCACCACCCAAGATGTAGGCACGCATATGCAGGAGCCCATGGGAGTTGTCATGGAGGTCCCCCTAATCTGGTGATAACTGGTTCCTAAAAATTGAAAGCAGTTGTGGCTGAGAGCAAATTCAAGTAATTCCAAGATAAATTAATTTTGTGCTTTCATTTCAGGATAATTGGACTCTAGGAAATAAACCATTGCTCCCAGTCCCCATTGATGGGGAATGGAAGTATAAAGGGACTCAACATCAATACCCACAAGTATAGTACCTACTTTAACTTCCACATGGTTTAATTTGATGAGAACGTCCCTAGTGTCCTGAACATATGATGGTAGGCGTGTCACCATCGATTGATTAAGACATCCTTCCTACAGTTGCAGGAAAAACTATGTGAACCCCTTGGGATTACGTGGAGTTTTGCATGAATTGGGCATAAAATGTGCTCTGAACGTCATCTAAGTCACAACAATAGAAGAACACAGTCTGCTGAACATAATACTACACAAACATTAGATGTTGCCATGGTTTAATTCCACATAACATGCAAATATTCACAGTGCAGGGAGGAAAAAGTATGTGAACCTTTGGACTTAATAACTGGTTGACCCTCCTTTGGCAGCAATAACCTCAACCAAACGTTTCCTGTAGTTGCAGATCAGACCTGCACAACGATCTGGAGTCATTTTGGACCACTCCTCTTCACAAAACTGTTTCAGTGTAGCAATATTCTTGGGATGTCTGGTGTGAATCGCTCTCTTAAGGTCATGCCACAGCATTTCAATCGGGTTGAGGTCAGGACTCTGACTGGGCCACTCCAGAAGGCGTATTCTGTGCTGTTGCAGCCATTGTTTTGTTGAATGACTTGTATGCTTTGGGTCATTGTCCTGTTGCATCACCCATCCTCTGCGGAGCTTCAGTTGGCGGACAGATGGTCGTACGTTTTCCTGCAAAATGTCTTGATAAACTCTGGAATTCATTTTCCCATCAATGACAACAATCCGTCCAGGCCCTGAGGCAGCAAAGCAGCCCCAAACCATGATGCTCCCTCCGCCATGTTTCACAGTGGGGATGAGGTTTTGATGTTGGTGTGCTGTGCCTTTTTTTCTCCACACATAGTGTTGTGTGTTCTTCCCAAACAACTCCATCTTGGTTTCATCTGTCCACAGTATATTTTGCCAGTAGTGCTGTGGAACATCCAGGTGCTCTTTTGCAAACTTCAAACGTGCTGCAATCTTCTTTTTGGACAGCAATGGCTTCCTCCGTGGTGTCCTCCCATGTACTCCATTCTTGTTTCATGTTTTCCTTATTGTAGATGTGTCAACAAAAATGTTAGCATGTGCCAGAGATTTCTGTAGGTCTTTAGCTGACACTCTGGGATTCTTCTTTACCTCATGCAGCATTCTGCGCTGTGCTCTTGCAGTCATTTTTACAGGACGACTACACCTAGGGAGAGTAGCAACAGTGCTAAACTTTCTCCATTTGTAGACAGTCTGTCTAACGTGGACACATGAACATCAAGGCTTTTGGAGATACTTTTGTAACCCTTTCCAGCTTCATGCAAATCAACAATTCTTGATCGTAGGTCTTCTGAGAGCTCTTTTCTGTGAGGCATGGTTCACATCAGACAGTGCTTCTTGAAACCAGTAAACCCAAAACAGGTGTGTGTTTTTTAAGGGCAGGACAGCTGTCAGCAACACATCCAATATCATCACACTGATTGGAGTCAAGGTTGGCTCACTCCTGGCTCCAATTAGCTCTGGGAGAAGTCATTAAGCTAGGGCCTCACATACTTTTTCCTCCCTGCACTGTGAATATTTACAGGTTATGTGCAATTAAACCATGGCAACATCTAATGTTTGTGTAGTATTATGTTCAGCAGACTGTGTTCTTCTATTGTTGTGACTTAGATGACGTTAAGAGCACATTTTATGCCCAATTCATGCAAAACTCCACGTAATTCCAAGGGGTTCACATACTTTTTCTTGCAACTGTATGTGCTCCAGGGTGCCCTTAATGGTCGATATAATGGGCCTTCCAGGTGGGTTGTTTACATGTTTATGTACCTTGGGAATGATGTATATTGCAGGATCCTTCTTGGTTATCAAGCCCACATCATGTGCCCAGGACAGTTTTTCATTAAGGGACATGACCAGTGATGGAAAGGGGTTGCTAGATAGTTTAACATATGATGGGGTGTCACCTAATTGTTGCTTAATTTCCAGTTCATATGCTCTTTCTGATAGCAACATCACATTTCCCCCTTTATTGCTAGGTTTTATTACTAGGTTGGGTGTCTCCCTGAGTTCCTTAGGAGCCAATCTTTCATCCCTGAGTTTCTTAAGAGCCAATCTTTCATCCCGTGAAAGATTATAGGTCATGGGGCAAAGCGCAGCAACTTGCCGGAGCCTGAATCCCCTGAGTAGATTTTAGCAAAGTCCTAACTTGTAGGAGCTCTAAATCCACTAAGTGTATAAAATCCCAGCTCATCTGGCTAAGTATCCAATCCAGGAACAAGAGACTGGCTAAGCATTAGACTGTGCCCTGAAGACTTGCCAAGAACTTGCATCCAGCAGACTTCTTCCTTCCAGGCCCTGGGGGTGTAGAGCTGCTCACATTGTTCTTGTCCTGCATCTGTGGATAGAATTGCTTTCAGGCCTCTGTAGCTGGAATGGTTCCTCCCCAGGCTATGCAGGCTGTTCTTCCCCAGTGGACTGCAGGGCAGTGGAGCTCCCTCTTTTAGCTCTCCTTCAGCTTCCAGCATCCAGCCTGGAAGCAGAATCTCCTTCTATAAGGCTCCATCCCAGGCTGCACAGCAACACCTCTCAGCAATACACCTTCCACCCAATTCTCCTGCAAGCATGGCTCTCTCATATTTATGGGGTGGTCTGCCACACTGCCAGGCCTCCTGCCTGGGATTGATCAGACTCCCATAAATATGCAGATCAGCCCCTCGTCACCTCTGCCTACTGGATTCTAGAAACTTATCCAAGTTTCGAGCAGGGGGAGATACCAGAGGACTCACCTGTAGAGCCCTCCAGCCCAGACCTGAAGTAGCCCTCTAACTAATCCCAGGCTTCTAACATGCCTCAAACTACTCTAAACAACAATGTACACTATAGGGTGCTTGCCAGGGCTCCGGGTATGACCAGAGCTGTGTGGACTGACACAGGGAAACGCAGGCTTCAGATATGGTATAAATAAGACAATTTATTAAGACTAACAATACAAATATAAACGCAGTGCACCAAACCCCAAGCTAACACAAATACATACAACAAGGTGAAACAAACCCAAACCTAAACTGATATAGATACACAGGTACATACACATATAGAGCACAACGTAGTCAGGCAGGCCGGGTCGATAACTATCGGGCAGGTAGGTACAGGAGGAGCAGGCGGAGAGTAGTCAGGGTCACAAGCCAGGGATCAAACAGGAGAAGTCAGCAGAGGTCAGGATCAGGCAGGGTCGGCAACAAGTCAGGTAGAAACAGGAACAGGAATGCAGGTTACTAGATACAGGGGCCCATGGAAAAACACACACCAAGGCCCAGACTGCAGGTCTGGCCATCCCTTAAATACACCTGCAATCAGCCCCAGGTGATGGCTAATTGCCGAAGTGAACCTCTGGTTGTTGAGACCACCTGCTGGCCAGCCCTGGTACTGCAGCCCACAAAGTGAGTCCCACCACTATTGGCAAGTCCATTCCTGACAGTGCTACACTGAATTCATACTGGCTTGCAGTAAAATGCAGGGAAACTGGATGTACTGTATTATAAATATACAATTATAACATATCATCTACTGGTCACCAATTAACTGTCAATATTTACAATCTTTAGGCACAAGAGGCACAAGAGTTCTTTTCAGTTTCACACTTTTGGGTTACACATGTTTTTCCTGAATGGCGCCCTAACACGCTAAGGCAAAGGACCTGCACTGCAGCACATGGCGATGCACAATATCACACTCCTTTGCATTGTGGTGTCCTGTGCTGCCAATAAAAGGGCAGCCCCTCTCTTGTTTTATATCCTATTTTCTAAACCACTATGGGGGAGATTTACTAAAACTTCAGCACTCTGAATCTGGAGCTGTGCATGGGAGCCAATCAGCTTCTAACTTCAGCTTGTTCCATTAAGCTTTGCTGAAAAAAACCTGGAAGCTGATTGGTTTCTATGCAGAGTTGCACCAGATTTTGCACCCTCCAGTCTTCCAGTAAATCCCCCCCAAGGAACTGTTAAAGTAGAATTTCAGCCTAAACCTAACTTATCTTAACTTGGTGCCGAGTACATGCAAATATGCGGCCTCTTGGTGGCTGATCCTTGGCGCTGAGGGGCCGCATATTTGTGCACCCAATGTAAACAATAGATGCGCCGAGAGCAAGCACCATATGAGCTCCCAGCACATTTACCGGTGCCTCACAGAAAGGTCCCTTAATGACGTTGTGGTGACGAAACGCGTTGGACGTGGCCTGCTTGATGTTGACGTCAGGACACCCTTTTCCTAGTGTGTGTCAGAGGTGATCCGCGGTGAGCGTGGACCGTCCACTACTTCAGTGTTGTACATTGCTGGTTAAACAGGTGTCTGCCTGGACACCCCTTTTGTGAGTTGTTTGGTATTTTAATAAATAGATATGTGTTTTAAACGTACTGCACCATTATTTCTTTTCCTTTGTCCCTGAGTGTGACTCATGCATATATGGAGATACGGAGTTAATGGAGAGATTCATCATGAGATCTTTGGCTGCAGAGCATTGTTTCTGGTAGTGATATGCTGTCCTTTATGCCGATTACATTATTGATCACCTGGACATGATTATTATTGAACATTACTACATCCAATACCTGGATATCGTTTACCCATCGCTCCCAGAGCACAAGCGCTATTGCTGGTCTATAATTTGATCAGCATTTAGCTCTGGTGAGTCCATCTAATTCATTTGGTGGTGGATTATTCACAGTGTTATGAATTCACAGAGGATATTTTGAGTTTGTTTTGGACTTGCACAGATTTATTATGGACACTTAATTATATGGTGATATATATTTTTATTTAGCGCATGCCCTTATTAGATATTGCTATTTGCGATCAGGATATTTCCGATCATGTGATCGCCGTGACAGCCAATCATGGCAGTAACACGACCCTAACCCCTCCACCTCCTAGCACCAAAAACCCTTTAAAGGGCTGGGAGGTGCTTGCACCAAGGGATTAAAAATGCCCCCCCCCCCCAGCACCAATGCTAACCTGAGTAAGAATGATCTATATACGTACATTGCTCAAAAATATGAAAGGAAGACTTTGAAAACACAACAGATCTCAATGGGGAAAATATCATGCTGGATATCTATACTGATATGGATTGGGTAATTCAACCTACAAAGGCCTGAATTCAAACACATCCCGAAAATCAAAGTGAAAAAATGATGCAGCAAGCTAGTCCATTTGGCTGAAATGTCAGTGCAGCAACTCAGAATGGTCCTCAGTAGTTTGTATGGCCCCACATGCTTGTATGCATGCCTGACAATGTTGGGGCATGCTCCTAATGAGACCACGGATGATGTCCTGAGGTATTTCCTCCCAGATCTGGACCAGGGCATCATTGAGCTCATGGACAGTCTGAGGTGCAACCTGGCAGCATCTGATGGATCCAAACATGACATCCCAGAGGTGTTCTATTGGATTTAGGTCAGGTAAGTGTGGGGGCCATTCTGTCAATTCCTTCATTCTCCAGGAACTGCCTGCATACTCTTGCCACATGAAGCCGGATATTGTCGTGCACCAGTAGGAGCCCAGGACCCACTGCACCAGGAGGAACCCAGGACCTACTGCACCAGGAGGAACCCAGGACCTACTGCACCAGGAGGAGCCCAGGACCCACTGCACCAGGAGGAACCCAGGACCTACTGCACCAGGAGGAACCCAGGACCCTTTACACCAGCGTAGGGTCTGACAGTGGGTCCAAGGATTTCATCCACATACCTAATGGCAGTCAGGGTGTCATTGTCTATCCTGTAGAGATCTGTGCGTCCTTCCATGGATATGCCTCCCCAGACCATCACTGACCCACCACCAAGACGGTCATGCTGAACCATGTTACAGGCAGCAGAACGTTCTCCACGGCTTCTCCAGACCCTTTCATGTCTGTCACATGTGCTCAGGGGGAACCTGCTCTCATCTGTGAAAAGCACAGGGTGCCAGTGGTGGACCTGCCAATTCTGGGGTTCAATGGTAAATGCTAATCAAGCTCTATGGTGTCGGGCAGTGAGCACAGGGCCCACTAGAGGATGTCGGGCCCTCAGGCCACCCTCATGAATTCTGTTTCTGATTGTTTGGTCAGAGACATTCACACCAGTGGCCAAGGAACAGTGCTTGGAGGTGAGCAAGGGGCAGGGAGGAGGGGGAGAGTTCCTGCACCTATTCTCTGAGAAAAAGAGCCCTGATTCTGGTGACAACCATTACTTCTCTCAATTTGGAGTGATTTCCTCCCACTTTCTGTTGTGGCTATGGGACAGGAAGTGAAGATAAATTTTCCCAATAGATCACAGATGGAAAAAAAACAAAAGAAAAACAGAAACAAACAAAACAAACATATAACCTTCCCTTACCGACTTGCCCTCCAGAGGATTCCCCCCCCCCCTCCTGACCAGGCCATTTTGTGTGTTATGGCACTGCGTTACTGACAATTGCGCAGTCATACAACACTGCACCCAAATTAAATGTATGTATTTTTTTCTCACAAACAGAGCTTTCTATCAGTGATATTTGATCACCTCTGCGTTTTTAATTTTTTGAGCTATAAAATGTATTCTGGTACGAAAAAGATCCCAATATGTGTAAATTAATTGGTTTACATGGAAGTTTTAGTGTAGGGGTTAACATGAGGGGCAATTAAAGGGTTAACTGTGTGCTCTGTGTTTTACTGTGTGCTGTGTCTGTGCTTTCCACTGTAAGTGCACTGCTATGCAGAGCCATACAAAGCAGTTCTCTCCCCCGTCGGTAATACTTGGTGATCACAGGGTGCTGGCGAGTAATCACCGTCCGGGACCTGGTCATTGACAGTCAAGACGCTGCTCACGCGCACCCCCTACGCGGAACTGCAAAATCACGTATATATGCGTGATTTTTCACACCCCGGCTTCCCTGTAGCAGTATTTCTGATATAGGGCGGAGGGGAAGCGGTTCCTATTCTCTGAGAAAAAAAAGGCCTGACTTTGGTGACAACCATTACTTCTTTCAATTTGGAGTGATTTCCTCCCACTTCCTGTTGTGACTATGGGACAGGAAGTGAAGAGAAATCTCCCCAATAGGACACAGATGGAACAAAACAGAAATATAATAAAACAAACAACAAATAACCCTCCCTTATGGTATCCAAAAATAAAAAATAAATACAAGTTTTTCCTATAGTTGTGTGTAAGATACAAGGGCAGGACCCGGTTCAGTTTGTGGCATGTTGTTATACCTGTGTGCAAGGAATGTAATCTGTATAAGAAACATTTCAGCACACTCCCATCACCTTTGTACGCAGCAAAAGTGGAAGCAAATTTTTATATTTAACAGAAACAGAATATCACAGAAACAAGAAACTGGGCAATCTCTCCAGCGATGAACACCATAGACAACAAACAATTCATCCTTGATTTTCATCTTCCAGAGGACCAGACATACACCAGGCTGCTCCTGCAGCTGTTTGGTTATGCCGGTCATGGCAAATCAGCTTTTGTCAACTCCTGTATGTACACCCTTGGAGAAGAAGAATTCCAGACCCGTGCCACAACTGGATCAGCTGAAACCATTATCACAACGAGGAGAAACATGTATGAACTTACTGATATCATCTCCATCGTGGACAACAGAGGATTCGGAAAAAAAGACGGAGTTGAGGAGGTGGTGGCTTTTGCACAACTAGGTAATCTATAAAATATTTTCTTTGTCAACCTATTATGCTTGGGAGGAAAGTTCATACAATGGTAATGAAATGTCTTATAAAATATTTTTATATTGAATTCAGCTGCCCCAAATCTAATGAATTTGTTGCCATTTTTCACTTTTGAATAGAAAGTTGCAAAGACTGGAAACATTTTGCCACAAACCTCTGACAATGAAGGAGGTCTTTTATGTCATATGTCAGCATTTTTGGTTGATAGTATGGTGTAAAAAAAAATACCGATGGACTATAACATAGACTATAATCCTATAGAGAAAACAGCAACAGGTGGTGTCATGGTGAGGGGGATTTACTAAAGCAAATGTTCAATTATCAATTATTAACCACCTCATTGCCGCAATATAGCCAAAAGATGACTACAGAGCGGTTCTCTGAGTCTGGGACGGTGTCTATAGACGTCCTCCTAGAACGCGCCTTGTAGGCCAAATTGCTCATCTTGCTGCCTCTTCCCTCGAGGTTTCTCTACATCAGGGGTCTCAAAACTTTCAAAACAAAGGGCCAGTTTACTTTAGGGGGTCAGACTGTGGCCAGTGGGAGTAGAAAATGCTCCGCCATCACAATGTCATAGGCTTGGTGGCATGGCTTTTTTTCTCAGAGAATAGGTGCAGGTACTCCCCCCTTCCGAGTCACCCCTTGTCTCCATCCCCTACCCACATTTGAGCACTGTCCGTTGGTCCCACCTCTCAGTATAGTCCTTTTAGAGAATGCAGAACCAAATATAATTCTGTGGTGCTGGGTAAGTTGTATGGAACGTGTTAATGATAACAAAAAACAGCAGTAGAATAGACCCCCTGCAGCCATCAAAAATAGATCACCCCCAAGAAAAAATAGACCTCCTCGCAACAAATACCCCCCCAGCAATAATAGACCCTTGCTAGAAACAATAGATCTCCCAGCAGCCAGCATCAGTAGATCCTTCCCAGCAACATAACACCCCCTCCAGCAGCAATAGTTCTCCCACAAGCCACAATAGAGCCCCCATCAACAACCATAGACCCCATGCAACAATAGATCCTCCAAGTGACAACTGATCCTCTACAAGCCAGCATCAATAGATGCTCCAACACACCCCAGTAGCCCTAGCCATAACATACATTTAGTGATGGAGGTGCTGGAACTGCATTCCCCCATATTCCCACTGAAATAAAGCCCTGCTTGGTGGGCAGTGGGAGTAAAAAATGACATAATTGGTGTCAGTGGGAGGAATAGTGCCCCATCATTACTGTCAGTGGGATGAATAGTACTCTATAATTAGTGTCAGTGGGAGGAGTAGTGCCCCATCCTTACTGTCAGTGGGAGGAATAGTGCCCCATCATTGGTGTCAGTGGGAGGAGTAGTGCCCCATCCTTACTGTCAGTGGGAGGAATAGTGCCCCATCATTGGTGTCAGTGGGAGGAATAGTGCCCCATCATTGGTGTCAGTGGGAGGAATAGTGCCCCATCATTGGTGTCAGTGGGAGGAATAGTGCCCCATCATTGGTGTCAGTGGGAGGAATAGTGCCCCATCCTTACTGTCAGTGGGATGAATAGTACTCTATAATTAGTGTCAGTGGGAGGAATAGCACCCCATGATTGGTGTCAGTGGGAGATTTAGTTCCCCATCTCTGGTGTCAGGGGGAGTTATAGTATCTTGTCTTTGGTGTCAGTTGAAGGAATAGTACCCCATGATTGATGTCAGTGGGAGAATTAATTCCCCATTTCTGATGTCAGGGGGAGTAATAGTCCCCTAAGGACCAGATAAAGGCAAGACAAAGGCCACATCTGGCCCACAGGCCGCAGATTTGTGACCCCTGCTTTAAGTTATTACCACCTTCTCCTTTCTTTCTACTTCATGTCCTTGAAAAGCAAACAAGACATTTTTTACCTTAATACATTCCCTGCATTAAAATGGTTGCAAAGGCAGAAAGTTGTTTACATTCTCTGCATTAAGGTAGAAAGTCTTCTGTGTTCAGCTGCCCTCCCCCCTCCCCAAATACTTACCTGAGCCTAATCTCAATCCCCAGAGCAGTGGCTCCCTCCTCTCTCTTCCTCCTCACTGGACATTGGCTCTTGCTACCGTTAGGCACAGCCTGTGAGGGAGGAGCAGTGGTGTTGCTGAGCTGCAATGTGTGTGTCAATGGACACACACAGCGCAGCTTGGGAGTAAGCCTGCACTAGTATCTCCATAGTAAGTGGCTTGTTAAAGGGGCACTCGGAAGGGGAACAGAGTCAGGAGGACTGGTGGGTGACCACAGAGGAGGAGGTTGGGGGCTGTTGTGTGCAGAACCATTGTAAGTATAACCTGCTTATAATTTTAAGAAAAAAAAAGATCCAATCATTTTAAAGTGATACTAAAGGTTCTTTTTTTCTGTAAAATAACAAACATGTTATACTTACCTGCTGTGAGCAGTGGGTTTTGCACAGAGCAGTCCAGATCCTCCTCTTCTTGGGTCCCCTGCCGGCACCAGGAATGCCTCCTTTCTGTTGGGTGCCCCCATAGCAAGCAGCTTGCTATGGGGGCACCCGAGTAGGCATGTTGCCAAGCTGCTGCTCTGTGTGTCCATTCACACACAGAGCTGTGGCTTGGCCTTGCCCACTCTCTCTCCTCATTAAGGAGACTCACTGACTGGCTGTGATTGACAGCAATGGGAACCAATGGCTCCCTCAGCCAATGAGGAGGAAGAGACCCGGGACAGCCGAAGCTGTTATGCACATCGATAGAGGCGATGGGACTCAGGTAAGTATTGGGGGGTTGGGGGCACTGCTGTACACAGAAGGTTTTTAATTGTCCTGCATAGAATGAATAAAGGTAAAACACCTTGAACCGTTACAACCACTTTAAGGTAGTAAATGTCCCATTATTTGACCCCCCCCTCCCCTTCCCCAAATACTTACTTGAGTCCTCACTCCATCCAGCGCTGTGCCCGTCTGTGGTGGCTCTTTTCTCTCTCCAAGAATCCACAGGACACAAAGGCAGCAGTGGGAATCATTGGTTTCTGTTGCTGTCAATCAAATGCTGTAGGAAAGGAATGGGAGGCAGGACCGAGCTGTGCTATGCGTGTCTATGGACTCAGGAGCAGATCTACAGGTGTGCCACCACAGCAAGCGGCGGCTGTCATTGCCCGTCGTCATTGACCACACATGCGGGAGTTCCGTGAGGTTCGGCATCACCGAATTTGTACAGTGAGCGGCTCACTCTACAGGGGTGGACAGGCAGGTAAGTAACGTTAGTGCAGAAGAGGCAAAGCATGAGTCTTCTGCATTACAATTCCTGCCTGTCTGACAGTTTTTATTTTTTAGTTAAAGTTCCACATTAAATAAGTGAATTTGCACTTAGAGGATGCGCTGAATCTGGCTGACTTCAGTCCTCCTATCATGGCCAAGCCAACATCTTTATTTTCTCTTTAATTTTCCATACAGATGGTAAGATATCCTGAACAAAAGAATTGTGCTTTCATTTTCTCCTCATGTACTAAGCTACTGTAAGTGAGAAAACTGACTCTGCAAAGTGGTCATGCTCTAATCTTTAGTAAATTGGCCCCGATGTGTGACGTTATGGTGGACACCAGTCATGTAGCTCCTATAACTCTGGTATCTTTTTATGTCTGTCTGTTGTCACTCGCAGGTCATTTTCTCCCCTTGGATAAAGAAGTGGTGCTGACTAAGGACTTTGATCAGATAATGTCCCAGGCGGAGGATTCTGACCCAACACCAAACTACACCGATTTTATTGCCCCCATATTTATTTACAGGTATGGATCTATAGAAAGCTTTGCATACATTGTTATGACAAAATTATAATATTTGATGTATGTTTTGTGCTGCTTTGCATGACTGTAATTAGCTATAAAGTATAACCACTTGTGGACCGTCCCATGTACTGTTACTGCGGCAGGTCAGCCGCTCTGCGCTGGGAACATACATGTATGAGATCCGGCATTTCCGGGTATGGGGAGCGCATGTGGGAGCAATGCCTCATCTATGCTGTCATTTGGTACAGCACAAGTCAGTCAGCAGGTTCCGGCCAATGATTTATGACCAGGACCTGCTGATCAGCTTAGCGAATCACAGTACAGTGTCTTTAGTACAGTGACAGTGTACAGCATTATCACTGAAAACTGTATTAGTATCACTGGTGATGTCAGTGTCAGTCAGTTCCCATCCCTGTGTCAATTAGGGGTTCATTTACTAAAGCCGGAGAGTTCAAAATCAGGATCATTTCTACATAGAAACCAATAAATTGGACAAATATATTGGTGGAATGTCTTAATCAAGAAATATTACAGAATTCAGATTGCAGTTGTAATTAATACATGCCTAATGAAATATTACACACTTTCAAGAGACGTGTTCTACAGGACACCTCTGACTCACACAATTTGAGGTGGGGGGGGGGGGTTGTGTTAGACCAGGGGTGTCACATTCATTTTCATTGCAGGTTGCATCAATACTATGATTGCCCTCAAAGGGCCAGTTGTATCTATAAGACTAGAAGTCCAGAGCACCCCCCCCCCCCCCCATCCTGTACATCAGATGTCAAAACCCTCCTCACCATCAGTAGTCAAGAGTTCCCCACCAGGGATGGATCCAGCCCGTCCGATCTGGGAGTGCAATACAAATGTCAGGAGGGCAGAAACTGTGAGGTCAGCAGGGCAGAGCACAGGGGTCAGCAGAGCTGAGGATAGATTACAGCAGAGCTGAGGGCAGGGGGTCAGCAGAATGGAGGGCAGGGGGTCACAACTGGCAGGGAGTAGGACAGGGGTCACTGCTGGCAGGGCTGAGGACAGGGGTCACACCTGGCAGGGCTGAGGACAGGGGTCACAACTGGCAGGGTGGAGGACAGGGGTCACTGGTGGCAGGGCAGAGGACAGGGGTCACTGCTGACAGGGCAGAGGACAGGAGTCACTGCTGGCAGGGCAGAGGACAGGGGTCACTGCTGGCAGGGCAGAGGACAGGGGTCACTGCTGGCAGGGCAGAGGACAGGGGTCACTCCTGGCAGGGCAGAGGACAGGGGTCACTCCTGGCAGGGCAGAGGACAGGAGTCACTGCTGGCAGAGGACGGGGTCACTGCTGGCAGGGCAGAGGACAGGGGTCACTCCTGGCAGGGCAGAGGACAGGGGTCATTGCTGGCAGAGGACAGGGGTCACTGCTGGCAAGGCAGAGGATAGGGTCACTGCTGGCAGGGCAAAGCCCCCCCCCCAGAACCCCCATAGATCTGGTCATATTCCCCACCATCCCATATACCACAGTGCACTCCCTACCTTGTGATGTGGCCAGGAAGAAGGGCAGAGCTGCTGACTGCTAAAAAGGAAGGGAAGGGGGCAGAGATGAGCCCCTCAATGGCTGCACAGAGAAGCACAGCATCTGGCGAAGGAGTTTTGTCCTCCTCTTTGTTGGCAAGTGTTTGGAACAAGGTGGGGGAGGAGACAAGAGGGGCGCTGCAGCTGCAGGAGAGGTGCAAGGCCACACGAAATGGCCAGCTGTCCTGTCTTGGATCTGTCATGTTCTTATCATATTGCATGTTAAGGATTCCAATAGAGGATTTCATCCACCACATTGCTGTTTGTGCCGCCAACCATTCTGTTCTTCCATTGTACTATTGCAGTCCCGTTGACAGGAATGGTTCCAGTAGTTGTGCTAATTATCTAACTATGGTAGAAGATGGGTCGTTTCTGACTCCGGAGCTTTTGGTGTCCCTGGGGTAGCACATTGTTGTTAAGAAACATAATGATTTCATATAGCAAAAGAATGACATTCCCATTGAGTAGGAAAGAGACAAATGAAGAATTCTAGTTTTGTCAGAGTCTGGTTATGACATGAATAGGGAAGGCACAGCAACAGTGTAGGCAGCTTGGCTTCTGTATCATGTGGCTGCTGTGATTGGCTCTCAGAACTCTTACATGATTGGGTGTCTACCTTGCTGGCTCTCTGATTGGTAACAGATTAGTCCATGTGGTGGGAGTGCTCAGAGAGCGTTTTCACGGCACACAACCAGCATGAACACGTGTGTGCGGGGGGTCAGCATTAAAGTGGTTCTAAAACCTCAAGGTTTTTTATCTTAAGAAAAAGGTAAAAAAACCTTCTACGTCACAGACTCGCCCCCTTACCCCTCCCCCCCCATGCTTACCTGAGCCTCATTGTGATCCAAAGCTGTGAATGAGAGCTGAGGCTCTCCTGGCTTTGTCTCTCCTCACTGGGCAGATTGACAGCAGTCATTGGCTTGCGCTCCTGTCAATCAACTCCATTGATAAGGAAGTGGGGGGCAGGGCCAAGTCCTGCTTGTAACGGAACTGGACCCCGGCTGCAGTAGGGTATTCCGTTTTACTCTTGCTTCCCTGTTCGAACACAGATCCACGGACACCACTGCTGATCATACAGGAAATAAGACAGGACTAGACTCTTCTTAAGACAGGAAGTGAACTGCTTTATTTTAACAAAAACACAAGATATATACACAGGGCGGGGAAATACAACCAGTAACAGGAAACACATCAGCAGGCCCACCCATCAGGGGGAAGGGCTGCTGGTAACACCCCCCACCAAACCAAGACGCATAATAGAACAAAGGGATACACCACCTAGTAGCAGACAATACAGGAACACATGCATCCCATAAATGTTTGCTGGCAAGCAAGACACAATAGAACAATGGGGCAACCATGTGGCAGTGAACAATGGACAACCCCCAACCCAACCTATACATGTCTACACAATATCCAGACAGAGTACCCTGCGCCCCTAACAGGCACAGGGTGGGCTACACATAAGAACAACAGGGGACCCCCACCCCCAAAAGTCACTCCCGTCACATATCTCCCCTTTCGGCAGGAAACTAACGCAGGAGTAAACCTCAGATAAATGGACTCCGAAGTTAGTCTGTACTTCCAGTCCCCCAATGCCAGCACCCACACAGTACCCCAAGCAAATTGTCCCACACCAAGCATTACTCACCCAGCCAACCTCTGCCTCTCCCGTAGAACATACCTGCCGCTGGGGAGAAGTATGGGCTGGTCCTTCTCCCTGAAGTCCTCTCAGCCGCTGGGGAGAATACCGAGTGGCTGGGCCGACTCCATCATGCGGTGGGGGATCTGGGCCGACTGCCCAGCATCCCTGGGGTATCCCGGTGGCAACTGTATTCTCATCCAATTTGACTTGATTGACATCCCCCAGTGTTTGCAAAGTAAGGCTGACATGCTCCTGTCCCAATGCCAGACCCTTTTCTGGGGTTGTGTCAGTGGAGACAGAAGTCCCATCCACGGACAACAGCTCAAGCTGCTGTTGTGAGGTGCCGATTGCATCCTCTTCCTGTATCTCCTGCAATGCTAATTGTTGTGGGCAGAGGTCAACCACGCCATGCCCTGATGCCAGCTGTTCTGTGGGAAGCATGCCAGCTGATTCCTCCTCAGCAGAAAAGTCAATCAAATCCCCAGTCTCTGGAACTGGTGTCTGGGGATAGGGGTTCACCATCTCCTGTCCGTGGAACTCAGAAGATGTTACCAGTGCTGGGCAGAGTTTAGTACTGTTTGGCCCTGTTGCTAGGTCTTCTGCTGGTTCCTCCTCAGCAGAGAAGTCTATCAAATCCCCAGTCTCTGGAATTTCCACTGCTGATTCTTGGGCATGCTGCTGAACATGTTTTAGTAGTTGCCTGTATGTCCTTTCCAGAAGCAGTTCTTTCATCAGCAGGTATTCCAAATCTGGTTCAAGCTCTGAGACCCCTGTGAGACCAAACATAGCCTCTCTGCCTTCTCATAACTCCTCCAGGGTAGCTTCTCCTTCATCGCCAAACACAAAATGATCTGTATGGCTCTCCCTCAGCAATCCAGGCCCACCAAAGTCACATCCCTCAGGAGAGCACTCTGTTGACACCCCTAAATATTCCTGCTCTGTGTACCATTGCAAAGCTGGATATCTGTTGTCCAATTGTATCTCCTGCTGGACCAGCCTGTCCAACTCAGTCACCCATTGCTCCTGGGGTCGCTCTCCCAGGAACGGCATCCGTAACTGCCGATGGTCCCTGGCCCGTTCCCCTGGGGTTGGATAGCACTTGCCATTGTCCATAGCAGCAGCCTGGAGGGCTCCTCTCCAAAGGACCTCCCAAATCTGCTGCCTGAGCTCCAGGTACTGATCCGTAGAAACAGTCCTGGGGTATGTTGCAAGAATGGTCTGCAGCAGCCCTGGGAACTCTGATGCCAGGTCCATATCTCCACTGGGGTGACTGACGTCTCTTTCCTGATCTTGAATCCCGGTGGTGGTTTGGACGTGTTCACTGCTTGGAAGCACAATCCCACCGCTTGCCACCAATGTAAAGGAACCAAACCCCGACTGCACTTGGGTAAATCCATTAGACTCTCACTCCCTGTCCGAACACAAATCCACAGACACCACCACTGACCATACAGGAAATAGACAGCACCAGACTCTTCTAAAGACAGGAAGTCAACTGCTTTATTT